>NC_080686.1:30732883-31035914 GCF_030445035.2 Dasypus novemcinctus | reverse complement strand
CAGCGCCATTCCTGGGCAGGCTGCACTTTCTTTTGAGCTGGGCAGCTCTCTTTACGGGGCGCGCTCCTTGCGCATGGGGCTCCCCTACGCAGGGGACACCCCTGCATGGCAGGGCACTCCTTGCGCGCATCAGCACTGCACGTGGGCCAGCTCCACACGGGTCAAGGAGGCCCGAGGTTTGAACCGCGGACCTCTCATGTGGTAGACGGACGCCCTAACCACTGGGCCAAGTCCACCGCCCCCATATGTCTTCTTGAGTGAGTGCCTGTTTATAGAGGCCCACCAAGGGGGTGGGGACTTAACCTGAGTCCTGTCTTAATGATGTGGTCGAATCAAAACACTGATCTTAACAGGTAATTTAATCAAAGACATCTCAGGTTAATCTAATGCAATCAAAGGGTATCACTCCCAGAGGAGTAGATTAGTTTACAAACATAATTTTTCTCTTTCTTGGTATTCATAAATAATCTCAAACTGCCACAAAAGGCAATTCAAATACCAAGGGTGTAGAAGTCCAGGCTCCCCATATGTCAAAACTTACACAGTCAGGGGAGGCCTTGTTACTGGCCAGAATGGAGGGAAGACCTGGCTCCCAACTCCCTCTTCTGACACTCTTCTGGCCGAAGTGGTAGATGCTTCATCACAGGCTTATGAGGGTAGTTTATGTTCCCCACTCAACCTCTGCAGGCATGAGTGGGGTGATGCCACAGATTTTTATGTTGTGTTTGGCTGAGACAGAGCAGCTATTATGTCTTAAAGTTTTTTGTCTTGCTGGTTCTTTGGCTAGAGAGAGCAAGCTTTTGTTAGGGCTTTTGTATCTGCACTCATTGGCACTTCCGCGTTGTCAGCTTCTTTAAATCCAAGTCTGGGATACGTAAAACAAAGGAAAAGCAGGAAACTCACTACAGTGTTGTTTCTTGGGTCCTGAGGTTCCTAACCTTCTCTCCACCCTTCAGTGTTTTGTGTTTGTCCAGGGTTTGTAGTTACACTTTAGCAAGAAGAAGAGGGAAAAGTGCATCTACTTCATCATTCCAGAGGCTGATGTTTAGCAATCACACTTTTAATATCCAAACTTTTTCTTACATATTTCCTTTCAGAGAAGCTTGTTCTTTCTTCATTGATGCAATATCTTCTCAAATCTAAGAATTTTAATTGAAATTTTGTATTTTAAGTTTCTATCTTTTCTCCACAAGAATTAGAATAATTTTAATTCCTGTGGAGACCTTTTCATGTTTACATTTTCCCATCTAGTGCCTTTGATTTTCCTCAAATGCACAGATAATCTTGGTTGTACCTCTATTCCTGGTTAATTTAGGCAGCTGGAGTGGGTTTCCTTGGAAGTTATAAAGATCTGCATCCTTAATTGAACACCAAGTATAACAGACTTGACTTCTCAACCAGAAGGCTTCCTTTTGGTGAGTGTGAACTAGAGCAGAGAAAGCAGCCAAAGACCTTTACAATTACCATGTAAAATTCCATGAGAAATGAAGTTTTTGCTTCATTATTTCTGAAAATTAGTTCTGAGGGTCCTTGAGGGTATCAAAGTTATTGTGAGAGGTTCAAGTTTATGTAGGTCAGGAAAAATCTTAAATGTTGTCTTTGCATGTTGATCCAATATCAAATTGTCCATGTATATAATGTTTCATGTATATACAATGTATGTGCTACATCTGTGTAAGTGTGAGCAGGCATAATATATTCTCAATCATCTGGATGACCATCACTTAAGCAAGTATGGTCATGTGATTTCAGTCCCAGAGATATTTTTTATAGCTTTATTGAAGTATAATTGGCATACAAATTTCACATATTTAAAATATATAATTTGATATTTTTATATTAGACTCATAAAACCATCAACACAATCATGATATAAACATACACATCATTCTCAAAATGTTCTCCATGCTCCTTTGTAACCACTCCTTTCCCCATCCCCACTCCCAGGTCCCTGGCAACGGTTGATAGCTTTCTGTCACAATATATTAGTTTGCATCTTCTAAAATTTTATATAAATGGAATCATATAGTATGATACTCAAAATCATACTCATTTTTCATGGCCTTTTCCACTCAGTATAATTACTTTGGGCCTCATCCATGTTATTGTGTGTATCGGTAATTCACGTTTTTAATACAGAGGAGTATTACATTATATGGATATACCACAGTTTGTTTATTTATTCATCTATTAATTTACCTGTTTGCAGTTGGGGACTATTACAAATAAAACTGCCAAATTGCTTTCCAAAGCAGAGTGCCATTTTGCATTCCCATCATCAATATACAAAACTGCCTATTGTTCCCCCTCCCCATCCTCACCAAAACTTGCTATGATTAGTCTCTTTCATTTTAGACATTCTAGTGTGTGGGTAGTGTTTCAGTTGGCATTCCCTAATGGTATTGATTGTCGACGCATGCATTTATTTTCCATCAAATCAATATATCTTATTTAGGGAAATTTGTCTTTAATTCTTTTGTCTATTTTTTAATTGGGTTGTTTTCTTATAATAGAGTTGTAAGAGACATTTATGTATTATATTGGTCTCTGAGAGCTGCTATAACAAATTACGACAAACTTGTGGCTAAAAGCAACAGAAATTTTCTCTCTCGCAGTTCTGGAGGCTAGAATTCTGAAATAAAGGTGTCAGTAGGGTCACGTTTTCTCCGAGGATCTAGGGAAGGAATTCCTCCTTGCCTCTTCCCACTTTGGGTCTTTGGCTGACTTCCAACGTCCCTTGGCTTGTAGACGCATAACTCCAGCCTCTGCCTCCATCCTCACATGCCTGTCTCCCCTGTGTTTCCACGCACCTGAAAGCTCCCTATCCTTTCTCTTAAGGACACAGGTCACTGGATTTAGGGCTCACATTAAATGCAGGATGACCTTAGCTTGATATCCTTAACTTAATCACATCTTCAAAGATCCTTTTTCCAAATAAGATCACATTCACAGGTACTGGGGTTAGGACTTGGACAACTTTTGAGGGCACACAATTCAGGCTTCTACATATATTCTAGATGCAAATCATTGGTCAGACATATATTCTGAACATGTTTTCTCAGTCTGTAACTTGCTTTTCATTTTAACAGTCTCTTTTGAAGAGCAAAAGTTTATTTTCGAGGAAAACAATGTCTTGACATTTTTTATTTTATACTTTAAATTGTTTGTATCATATTTAAAAAACCTTTCCCAAACCCAAAGTCACAAAACTTATCTCCTATGTTTTTATACAGAAGTAAAAAGGTTTTAAATTAAGGTCTATAATTCATTTGAAGCTAATTTAGTCTATGATTTAAAGTAAATATAGCAGGGTTTCTTGGTGTGGTTTTTGTTTTTGTTTTTGTTTTTGCCTCTGTCTTCCAATTGTTCCACATCTTTTCATGTATTATTGTTTCCACACTCAATTGACCATAAGTGGGTGATTCTATTTCAAGACTCCCTGTTCCATATATCTATTTATCTTTATACCAACACTTCACTGCCTCAATCACTGTTTTATAATGAGTGTTTAACTCAGGTAGCATATGTCATTCAACACCTTAATCATATTAAAATTTCCTGCCCATTAAGAAGGTTGCACCTCTCTTAGGTCTTCCTGTCAACAATGTTTTGAAGTTTTCAGTGTACTGGCCTTAAATATGTAATTTTTATTCAATCTTTAAGTATTTCCTATTTTATGGCATATTAAGTAATATTTTTCTATTTTAATTTCTGAATATTTTCTTGAATACCAATGTAATGTTTACTGTGTACCTGAACTTGTATCTAAACTTTTATAAACTCACTAATTAGTTCCCATACCCTTTTCGTAGATCCCCTATGATTTTTTACATACTTAAAATTGTTAAGATGTCAGGTCTTCCTGACTACATCTATAGATTCAGCACAGTCCCAATCAAAATCCCAACAAGTTTCTTGTGTGTGTGAAAATTGGAAAACTGGATCTAAAACTCATATAATAATGCAAAGGACCTAGAACATATAAAGAAATCTTAAAACTTAAACACTAAGAACACAAACAATTAAAAATGCACAAAATATTTGAACTGACCCATCACCAAAGATATATAAGAAGCAAATACGCATGTGAAAGGATGCCCAGTATCATCAGGCAAATGCAAATTAAAACCACAATGAGATACCACCACAAACCTATTAGAATGACTGATAGTAAAAAGACTGACAATATCAAGTTTTAGTGAGAATCTGGAAAAACTAGAACTCTCCTACACTGCTGGTTAGACGATAATACTGTAAAACCATTTTACAAAACAGGTGGGAAGCTTCTTTAAAAAGTTAAACATACACCTTTACCACTTTATACTTCCATATTTATTTCCTAAGAATAAGGATATTCATTTATATAACCATATTAAGTACAAATATCAAGTTCAGGAAAGCATTAAGCATACAGTCTATATTCCAGTTTTTTCAGTTGTCCCACTGGTGTCCTTTTTGGTAATTTTCTCCTCTATTATTACATCCAGTCCAGATAATGCTTTGCATTTGATTGTCATTTCATTTTGTCTCTCTCCTTTTTCAAACCATGGTAACATATACAACACTAGCTTTCCCATCTCAAACTCTCACGATTGTAAAATTCAGTGAGATTAATCACATTCACAATGTTGTGTGCTGTTATCACTGCCATCCCTTACCAAATTTTCTATCACCCTAAACAGAGACCCTGCACGAACATTAACTCCTTATTTCTCCCCCCATCTCTGGTAACCTATCTACCTACTCTACTTTCTACTTCTATGAATTTGCATATTACTTCATATAAGTAGAATGCAACAATATAGGTTCTTTCGTGTCTGGCTTATTACACTCAAAATGATGTCTTCAACATTCAACCATGGTTTTCCATATTTCAGAAATTCATTCCTTTTCACAACTGAATCATAGTCCATTGAATGTATATATCACATTTTGCTGATCTATTCATCTATTGATGGATATTTGGGTTGCTTCCACTTTTTGTCTGTTATGAATAATGCTGCTATTAAATTGGTGAACAAATATCTGTTTGAGTCCTTACTTCAGATTCTTTTAGGAAAATACTTAAAAATGGGATTGCCAGATCATATAATAATTCTATGTTTAACTTTTTGAGGAGATGCCAAACTACATTTCATAGCATCAGCACCACTTTATATTCATTCCCACCAACAATGTACAAATGTTCCTATTTCTCCACATTCTTATCAATGCTTATTATTTTCTATTTTTCAATAATGGTCATTCTATTGGGTGTAAGGTGGTATCTCACTGTGGATTTGATTTCCATTCCCCTGATGGCTAATGATGTTGACATTCTTTTCAAGTACTTATTAGCCATTTGTATATCTTCTTTGGAGAAAGGTCTATTCAAGTCCTTTGCCCATTTCTTAATTGGATTGTCTTTTTGTTGTTGAGTTATAGCCATCCTTTACATATTCTGGATACTAAATCCTCAACAGACATATGATTTCCAAGTATTTTCTCCCATTCTGAAGATTGTCTTTTCACTTTCTTGAAAATATTTTAACTTTGAAAAGTCCCATTTATGTTTTCTTTTGTTGCTCATCCTTTGGTGTAAAGTCTAAGAATCTATTGCCTAATACAAGGTCCTGAACATATTTCCCTTTGTTTCTTCTATGAGTTTTATAGCTTTTTCTCTTATTTTTACATCTTTGATCCATTTCAAGTTAATTTTTTTATACAGCATGAGGGAGGGGTCCACTTTCCTTTTTTTTAAGATTTCTTTTTTATTTTTATTTTTATTTTTATTTTTTATTTATTTCTCTCCCCTTCCCCACCCCAGTTGTCTGTTCTCTGTGTCCATTTGCTGCGTGTTCTTCTTTTGTTGTCAGCGGCACAGGAATCTGTGTCTTTTTGTTGCATCATCTTGCTGCGTCAGCTCTCCATGTGTGTGGCGCCACTCCTGGGCAGGCTAAACTTTCTTTCGCACTGGGCAGCTCTCCTTATGGGGCACACTCCTTGAGCATGGGGCTCCCCTATGCGGGGGCACCCCTGCGTAGCACAGCACTCCTTGCGCACATCAGCACTGCGCATGGGCCACCTCCACACAGGTCAAGGAGGCCTGGGGTTTGAACCGCAGACCTCCCATGTGGTAGACGGATGCCCTAACCACTGGGCCAAGTCCGCCGCCTCCAAGATGGTCTTGACCATTCAGCGCCCCACACCCTTCTGTATGAATTTAAGGATTAGCTTTTCCATTTCTGCAAAGAAGGCTGTTGACATTCTGATGAAATTGTGTTGGATCTGTATATTGCTTTAGGTAGTCTTGATGTCTTAACAAGATTAAGTCTTACAATCCATGAGAATGGGATATTTTCCCCATTTATGTAGCCCTCACTTAAATTTTTTCAATGATGACCTTATATCCTTGGTTAAATTTCTTCCTAGATATTCTTTTTGTTGCTATTGTAAAGGGAAATTGTTTTCTTGATTTCTTTTTTGTATTTTTCATTGCTGGAGTATAGAAATATGAATAAATTTTGTTGGTTTCTAAAAGTATGTCCATTTCATTTAGGTTATCCAATTTGTTGGTGGACAATTTTTCATAGTATCCTATTATAATCCTTTATAATTCTGTAAAGTCAGTAATTATGTCCCCCTCCCTTCATTTCTGATTTTCGTTATTTGCATCCTCTCTGTTAATCTTGCCAGTCTTATTTGTTAGTTTAATTGATCTTTTCCAAGAACTTTTGGTTTTATTTATTCTAATATTTTTCTATCCTCTCTTTCATTATCTCTGTTTTAATCTTTATTATTTCCATTCTTCTGCTCACTTTGTATTTACTTGTTGTTGTTGTTTTAAGTTCTTACAGTGTAATGCTAGGGCATTGATTTGAGATCTTTCTTCTTTTATAATGTATGCATTTAGAGTTGTACATTTCCCTCTAAGTACTATCTTTGTTGCCTTCCATAAGTTTTGGTATGTTTTATTTCAATTTCATTTGTCTCAAGGTATTTCCTAATTTCTCTTTTTATTCTCCTTCTGGGACACCCAAAATGCATATATTGACATACTTGATGGTGTCCTACAGGTCGCTCAGGCTCTGTTTACTATCCTTTATTTTCTTTCTCCTCAGACTGAATATTTTCAGTTGTCTTATCTTTAAGTACACTGATTCAATCTGCTGTTTGAACCCCTTTAGGCAAGTTTTTTATTTTAATTACTACGGTCTTCAGCTCTAGCATTTCTGTTTAGTTCCTGCTTATAGTTTCTATCCCTTTGCTGTTATTCTCTTTTTGTTTATCTATCATTTTACTGATTTCCTTTAGTTCTTTGTCCATGTTTTCCTTTAGATGCCAAGAGGTTTTCCTACTGTTTTAAGTAGGCTTTTTTAAAATTCAGTATTACCCAGTTACTGCAAGCCTTTAACTATCTCTGGAGCTCTGAGAAAGATGGTTCTGTTTGTTTCTGTTTGTTGTTTAAAACTTCTATGGGGAGAAGGATTTACTCCACCATTTTGTTGATGTCTGACTAATGGCTTTTTAATTGAAATATTAAGGAAAGAAGGAAGTCAATTTATTTTTTGTAGCCTCATACTTCCATTAATACACAAATACTAAAATATTAATTCTCCTTTCTAATATAATAGTGTCATTTGTATTTTATTATTTTCTAAAGATATACATTGAGTCATTTATAGAGTTTGGTTTGGAGCCTTTAATAGGTTATTTATAAATTATCTGAAAACAAAATACATAAAGGCAGCAGTGAAAAATAAATGAACTAGTAATCTAAATATGTTAATGAAAGTAACATTTTTATAAATGTGTTTTGAAGTAATCAATAACAATGCTTGAAAAACTTAAATAAAGGGACTCCTTTCTTTGGCTACTGCCTACCCTGAAATTATAAAGTTGAATACAAGTATGATAAAGGAAAGGTGTTTATAACTTCAAGTTCCATGAAAGCTAACCTGATAAGAGATTACTCCAAGGACATGTTTACAAGTTGTTAAACTGGACATGCTATAAATGCCAAACATACATTTTATTACTTCTTCCACAAAAGTATATTTCACATCCTTTTATTAAAATAACATTTTCTACCTGTTTGAAAGACAAATTACTTTTAAACACTTTAAACACAAAATTTCTTTTCAGTGGTGGTGGAGGGGTGGGGGGAGGGCAATCCCCCTCTGGCCATAATGGAGTAACTAGTATCCTTTTTACAGAATGCCACTGCCCTAAACAACCATAAAATTGCCCAAAGTATATGAGGTACTTGTTTTGAAACACTGAACAAAAAGCAGTTCAGGACCGTGATCCTTAAGAGAAGGAAAACGGAAAGGAATCTCCACATACACTACAGCAGTTTGATTTTGGGAAGAGGGATTTCTCAGAATATAGTTCAGGAAAGTAAATAAATTGAAGTTTGGGCAGGCTCACGATGGGGAGTTGCGGACATGGCTGGTGTATGCGCAGCAGGGAATAAGAGCGGCGTGGGTTGCGCAGCTGCAAGTGTATAAATGACGTGGGCTCACGGTTTGACCATGTTTTAAACCTAAGTTCACCTCAGAAACATATACCAAATCAACTTTTGTAAATTCAGACCTTATGAGTGAAGGTAAATTAGACTAAAAGAAGGAGATAAAAAGTCCCATTCTAATTGGAGAGGGTTCCATTCTACCATACTTGGAGAAATACAGTGAATTTGATTTCCCCACATTTTCCTTACATAAAGACTTAAAAACTGTGTTGATGAAGACCTTATTATTCTGCTTATTAATTGTCTAGCATTTCACATTTGTGTGAGCATGATCAGGCCTGGACCAAGATAAAAGACTGCTCAGAGCACCTGTCCAACCAGTAATTTTTAAATAATCATTTTACATTTACTTATTAGGTATGTGGGAAACTAGAAATTGCCTATTTTATATTGAAAATAAGGAACTTATTGTGATGTTCTGTTTTGGTCTGCCAAAAGCTGCTCGGAGCAATGTATTAGCTTTTACAATGGGAATTGATTAGGTTAAAAGCTTATAGTTCTAAGGCTGTGAAAATGTCCAAAGCAAGGCATCAAGTGACACTCTCTCCCCAAAGGTCAGCTGCTGGCAATCCTGAACTCCTGCCACATGGCAAGGCACAATGACAGCCTTGCTGGTCTCTGCCTTCTCCTCCAGGCTCACTTTCTCCCCAAGCTCAGCTGTGGGCAATCGGGCACATGGCAGGGTCTGCTTTCTCCCCTCTCTCCTCTGGGCCTCGATGACTTCAGCCTTAGGCTGTTCCATCTGTGTCTTTTCTCTCTTCCACGTTCATCAACTAATGGAGGCTTCTCTCTGTCACTGCTGCTTTTTTTCTGTCTGCAGCTTTTTAGTCCTTCATTTATAAAGGATTCCAGTAAGAGGACTGGGACCCACCCTATGTCCTGCAATCTAATCAAAGACCTATAACCAAAGTTATCTAATCAAATGTGATCTAATCATAAGGTCCTTTAACTGAACCTAGTCAAAAACTCCCATCTACAACAGGTTTACAGGTACAGGAATGGGTTTGCTTTAAGGATTTTCTGGGGTCCACAGAAGACAAACCAGCACATGTTCCAGCCTCTTCAGAACTAAGTTAAACTACTTAGGACATAGACAAAATAAATCCCTTGATTGCAATCAGCAACTTTGTGCCAGATAATTATTCAGTTTCAGAATGTAACTACCAGCTTTTGTGACTGTTAACCAGCTGAGCTCATGATTTGTTACAACTCCCATGTTTGTGATCATTCATCTTTGCCTATCTGTGTTGCAAAAACACACTACTTTGGCGTGAACTGGACCAACTCATATCTTGCAACTAAGTCAGGAGTTATGTGTAGAGAACTAAATTAAATAGGGTTATAGTTCTAATTCATTACATTGATGTCAAGTATTCCTTAAAGAATGGTGTCCAGACTGTTCACTGCTTACCTGTGAGAATACTAAAATAACTGTATCTTAAGGATATTTCAAATAGCTCATAGAATGTAAGTCATTATTTGAATTTGTGGCTGGTGAGAGGAGTTTTTTGATTGGTTGGGGGTTTTTTGGTACCAAAGGCCGGGGAATGAATCCCAGGACTTGTATGTGGGAAGCTGGCACTCAACCAGAGCCACATTGGCTCCCCTGATTTCTCGCTTGTTTCGCTTGTTGTTTGTCTAAGGAGGCACCAGGTACAGAAGTCGTGACCTCCCATGTGAGAAGCAGGCTTGAGCCACATCTGTTTCCCATTAGAGGATTTAGTTTTTAACTTATTACTATTTCTTAAAATGTAGTTCAGGAACTAAAGGATAAGAATCCTTTGTGCTTCTTCACCCTCCAATCTACTGAGTCATGGTTTTTGGAGAGTGGGCTCATTCAGCCTGTGTTGAATAACCACATGAGAACCACTGAATAAGATTCTGGGAGCTGGGCACTTTGAAAAGGATGTTAGAGTAACAAAGTCCATATCACAAATGTTATTGCATCACTTTTTTCTAGTACAAGAGACAGACTATAAGCTGGTGAGGTTTCCTTGTCATCATTTTCCAGTTTATGAAGTAAACATAATGCTACTCTCAAACCCTAGCTCTACCATCACCAAAATTTTTGCCTTAAGGACCCATAGCCCATCCTGCTTTTAGCAGAAGAGAACATATCCATTTTCTCCTTTCAATTATTTAAATTGTACCTCAATCCTTAAAAACTAACCATCACTGCAATCTAAGTTAACGATGGTGAATGTAATATGTCACCTGCAAATTTGATGATATACAATGCATAAACTTTTACTGTTGTTGTTGTTCAGGTTGCATACGTGTAGGTCTAAAGCTTTTATGAGAAAATATTGTCATTGCTTAAATTTCCTCAATGAAGAAATTGCTGATATGCATTTAAAATAAAAAATGATAATTTGATTGATTTCTATTTATGTAGAAAGTTTACATATTTCCAAGCTATCATCATCACTTGAAAAGAATCTTGGGAATCTTTAAAAACTTTAATGAGAACAGCATCCAGTAAAAACAAGTCACTTATTCTACCTTGTAAATCACACTTTATATTCTAAGAGAGTAGTGTGCAAATAAAATCTCTAAACACACTTTTTTTGTCTCTTTTGATGCAATTAACACACTGTGCCACAGAGTATTATGTTTCTGTTTTGGTTTTTTTTTTTACAGGATATGGAATTATGGAAAAGCTTACAAACATTAGACTAAGGGCAAAGAAAGAATTCTGGTAGATCCAGCAACTCCCTTTTGCTCTTGTATGACTTCTTCTGGAACACTTTCAGCAGAAACAAGAATCAAAACAATTGCAGGACTCTATGATCCTAAACAGCAATTAGTTTCAGTTGCAACCATGGTCATGTTTTTCATGACTTAAAATTAACTTAAAGTTGGACCAAAAAAAAAAAAACAACAAAAACCTAGGAGGTCTTGCAAATATTGGTCATTTGAATCCCCTCCTCCCCAGAGGAAAAACCTATCTGATTACACCTTTCTGTGCTGGGGACTTTAATTGGCTTTTTTTTTTTCTCTCTGCAGTTCTCATTCCTCTTCGTCCCAGGGAAGCTGCTCAGTTCTCCGCGATCTCTAACGCACACTCTTCCACCACCCGCACTTCACCCTCGCTCAGATGCCACTGACTGGGGACACCCCAAGAACCACTACAACTGCTTCTTATGGGCGGCCACCACCGCCCTCCCAGCGCTCGAGAGAGCATTTGGCGCCCTCCCGTCCCATGCACAGCTGGACTGTGGAGCCACGGGTGTCCTTCCCCGCGGGCCTCGGCATCTTACTGCGGTCCCCACACGCCGCACCTCTGCCCAGTGCCGTGGCAACCAGCGGGACGCTTTGTTGGTGCTGGTTTTAGTCTTCCATCCTCATTTTCTCTTGTCCTCCTGCTTTTCCTTTCTCCCTCTTCTATCACTGCTGTCGATTCTTTGATGGCTAAAGGAAACAGTTCAGACTACACGTCTCCATCCCACAAATCTGTGTGTGCTTTCCCTGACCCCTCCTCCGTCCCTTTCTCCCCCTCTAGTACAGCCAGGCGCTGAAATGCAAAGGTCCCTCCTTCCACCTAGGAACCAATGTCAGTCCTAATTTGCCAATTTCATTCAACAAGCCACACGTCCTGAAGCCTCCTTACTCCTGACCAGTTCAGCTTTCTTCCATTTCACCCAGTCTCCCTTTCCACTGCAAAGCATCTCCTCCACCTTCCCGGGTTCTACTACTGCCCATATCAAAAGAAATCTAACCCACAGGGATAGTATGAATTCCAGGAAGAAACTGCTAACGTACCACGGAGTGTGGCCATCTGAGCTCATCGCCCGTCCCAGCCTGCCCGGGTCCTGTGCACCCTGGCTGCGGGGTGCAGGACAGTCAGACGGCTCAAACTTCCCCTGCCAGGCGGAGTCTCACCTGTCCGCGCCCAGGTAACTGGCCAAGTGCCCGCCCCGGCCGCGTTCCAGGACACCTGGCCGGGGGCAGAGCAGGTGCCAGTGAGCTGCGGCCACCGGGCGGGCGCCTCCTCCCGCGCGTGTCTCTATCCTTGCTCAGCCGGTGAGCTTCTGGTTTTCTTTCCACACCATCTCCCCCCAAAGACCAACGGGACCGTCCTCCTCCACGGCGCCTTACCTCAAACAGGGGGCCGATCCTGTTCTTCTCCAGGTAAGCCTGGATCCGGGTTTGCTGGTGAGACGCCATGAGAGACGCCCGGGCTGCAGGGCGAGTGCGGGAGCACCGCGCGGCGCGCGCCTCCGCCGGGGACAGCCCTGCGCTCGCACGGACCGGGGCGGGGACCGGCGCTCGGGGGCCTCGGCACCCCCGGCGCCGCCGGCTCTGCGGGTCAGCGGCGTGGGCGGCGGCCCCCGAGCGCGGGCAGCCCGGGGACGAGCCGCCAACTCAGACAACTCCGAGCCGCGGGGTGAACTCAGACATCGCCTTCTCTGCCGCGCGCTCGCCCCCACTTGGCTCCGCAGCGCCCAGCGCCGAGGGGACGCCGGAGGCAGAGGTTCCTCTCTCCTCTGGGCGGCAGCAGTAGGAATCAGGGGCGGAGGCGAGCCCGGGAGCTGCGGCTCCGCCCAGAACCCGCAGAGGGATAATCGGGGACAGACCAGGGCCCCAGGGCTCGAACTCGCGGCCAGCGAGTGTGTGCGCGCGTGTGTACGTGTGTAACCTCTCCCGGGTTACAGGAACAAACAGCCCGGGCTTCTCGCCGACGCTGTACTCCCGCGGCCCGCCGCTCCCTAGCGACAGCGCCGCTCAAAAAACCAATGGTGAAGGTGCTTCTTTCAAAGTGCACATAAATCTGGTGCTTGTTGGCTACTCCTCTGGCAGCTACAAATGCAGTTTCAAAGGGGTCGTCCCCAGCGCCCCCTCTGAACTTCTCTCCCTACTTTACCTAGCTCACGGTCGGAGAAGGGCAGAGTCCTAAAGGGATGCGTGGTTCTGAGGGTTTGCCGCGAAAATGAAGTTGCTTTCCTTTTAAGGAAACAGGGTTTGGCCTGGGGCAAGTCGATAGGGGACTGCAGGCTGAAAACTCCCAGAGTGCAGACACTCAAGGTCTGCGAGCTACCGTCAGCCTGTGACGAGGGGGAGAGAAAAGCAAATCAGCGCTTTCCCTTCCTAACCCACACCTCATATCTGTATTTCAGATGGTGCACTGTTCCACTGTACAATGCTTCCTCTAAAGGCTTCATGACCTCGTATTTACCCAATACCGGCTCTTAGTATGTGGGTCTCCATGGCGAGTTCCCTGATTCCTAACGTAGTGTGCTGCTTAGAATGGGAATGGGTTTCCTTAAAGCAGAGTACAACAGTATAGATTTTTTGTTTATTTCTTTCTCCAGTGTGCTCTTGATTTCTGTAATTCATAATTTATTAGTGTCAGTGTTTTTCTTCTGTTTCAAATTATATAGGTATATGGAAACAGGAATAGGTATGGAAAAAATATATGGATCACTATTGTGAGATCCTGTATTTTTCCAGAAGGTATAGTTATATTTAAAAATTCAGAAATGAGAAATCCATTTGCCAGAGTAGCCAGTTCATCACCGAAAACCTGAAATAGACATGATTTGGGGTGAATTCAAGAGAAATTAAGAGTGAATACTAACATTTTTATTGGCTGTAAGGTATGGTGTAGAACTGTAAGGAAGACCATTTATGCCCCAGCTAAAAGCGAGTTTGTTTTTTAAAGTCCAACATCTTCCACCTTCTTTTTTTTCTAAAGGTGGTGGCCATATTGGTGGGGGGTAGTGGAAGGTTCTATTTCTGTTGAAACAGTATGCAGATGCTATGAAAAATCCAGGCCTTGTCTTGCCTTCCTGCAGCCCACTCCTGTGCCCTAGGCACCATGGGTTGGCGCCTGATGGGAGGAGTCAGAAGGCAGCGCTCGCCTGTGGATAAAGTGACTGGCCAGGCTTCCCAGCTGAAGAGGGCTCACCGCCTTGGGTCAGCCATCAACCTGTCCACAGCAGCGTGAGAAAGTCAGTCCTTGACCCTCACCCCAAACTCACCCTACCTTTTGCCTCTCTTCGAGGAGTATTTTTCTGAAGAAAATGTGCCGGAGCCAGCTTGCCACCCTCCCAGGCTCTGGGACATTCCCTTAATGATAACAATAGCAATACTTACTGAGCCCTCACTATAGTTCCAGGTCCTGTGCCAAGACTTTATATGCATCATTTCATTTAACCCTAAGAGGTAGAGTTTTTGTTCTCCCATTTTACTGGCAAGGATGCTGAGGATATCCTTGTCCAAAGTCACCCATCTGCAAGGTTCCCATTCCTCCCCTGCCGACAGCTCCAACTACCCAGCCAGGTATTTTTTTTTATGACACATGGTACTGGAGAATCAGGATGCTAACTTTTTGAGATCAAGAGTCAGCCCCTCTGAAAGAAAGGAGGAGGATGCTACTTTAAATCAGATCATTAACATACTTAATAAATCTTCTCCGTGCTCAGGACACTGCACCTAGGGCCTTGAATAAAAAGACAAAGTCTTCAATGGCAAGAAACATGCTCATGAAAGAGATAGCAATGAAGATATACGCAGTAATACACATTAAAATGCTGAACATGCCCAAATTAGACTTCTAAAACTCAGAGAATCAAGGCCTGTATCAAATGTCACTTCTTCCATAAAGCATTTCTTGGTTATTTCCACTTAACTCCAACTTGAACTCATTACTACAATATACATTCATTGGACAACTGTTACATGGCAGACACTATGTTGGGACTGAGGGTTCAAAAATGAAAGGCCTTGTCTTTGCCTTAAGGTATTCAGTCTTGTTGAGTTAACTGACATATAAACAGTGACATGAGAGGAAGAGGAAGATGTCCACACACACACATATATAGCATGCTGTGGAAGTACTGATGGTGGAAAAGCTAATTGTGCCTGGTGTCTTCAAGGAATGCTTCAAAGGAGAGATGGTGTTTGAGCAAAGTACTGAAGGAAGAGTAAAACTTAAAATTTTTCCAGATGGGATTGGTGGAATAAGGGACAGGATATTGTCTCAGGCTTTGGCATTAAAAAAATAGCATGGGCAAAGGCACAGAGAGCTGGTGATTAGGGAGAAACAAAGTATATATGAAGGAGGATTGGCATGCAATGCCAACAGTGTAAGATAGTTCAGCTCCTGGAAGGCCTCAAATACCTTGTTAAGAAAGATAGGCCTGCATCTTGTGGGAGATGAGAAGTGACTAAAGGGTTTGGAGGAGGAGGTGTTATTGTCAGACAAAAGCTTTAGGAAGACTGCTCTTCCTAAACATGCATGATGAATTGCAGAAGAATGGCATGAGCATAGCAAAACTAATTTGGGTTATAGTAATTTAGTCATCGAAAAATGATGAGGGCCAGCATTTGCCCTGGTGTTACGGGGATAGAAATAATGGAGTGTTCTCAAGAAATATTTAAGGACTAATTTGCTGTTTAACATATATCAGATGAGATAGGAAGATGGAGTCAAGCATGACTCTCTTTATTTCTGAAACAAACTACTAGATGATCAGTTATTTCCCCAAGTCATCTAATGAATACTTGGTAGAGCCAAGTTTTAATTCAGGTTTTTCTAACTCAAAAGCTGAAGCTATTTCTACTTTCTGTCCTATAGCCTGAAAAATTATTCAAGAATTTGGTTTGTAGATGCCAGCTTTCCTTAGTGGGAAGGGCTGTGTCTCATAGGCAAGGGCTGGCACACAGTAGGCACTCAATACATACGATTTGAATGAATGAATACAATTTTAGATGGATTCAGTGCAGCTATATCTATATTCTTTCATGCTAGTCTTTGTCTCTGCCTTAGGACACTAATGTTCTGCTTGTTTCATTAAGTTATTTGCATGCATATCTGGGTCTTCTTTTAAATGGTAAACTTTCTAAAATCATGAACTCTGTTTTATTAAGTTCCTTATATTTTACAGCATGTTACACAGGATATTTTCATACAGTAGGTTCTTGAAAACTTGTTTAATTTAATTATGTTAAGATCCTTTGGCTATACATTTTAAGAATGTTTCACTGAGCCTCTTGGAGACTCAAGTAAACACCGTATTGGACTGAAATAAACTATTTTCTTTCACAACCACAACATGGTATCGTTATGATCCTTTCCCTTTTTTGGCTTGGGTACAGCATGAAAAGGCCATTGTTTTATGAGACTGTTTTGACCTCATTGTGTTATAGGAGTGCCTGTCAGCACAATTTACAAAGATACAGAATCCCATTTATAGAATGTACTAAAGCCCTTGTCTAACTCCATTTGTAAGACACCTAACACAGCTCCTTAAACAAATGATTCTTCATGAGAGAAAAAACAACCATGGTGAGATTCAGTTGACCCAATTAGGAAGTATTAGCAATGGTTTCCCCTTGAAATTAAATATTGAAATCAGAGAGCAGAGAAGTTCTTATGTGAGTTTTCTTGAACTTACACTACTGGCCTGGAGGCTTAATTGCCTCTTCCTGTACCTCTTTCACCTTGCCACTTTGTAACAAACCTTTATGTCCACCACTTCCTGGGCAAATGTCTTCTGAAGAACTCAGTGTTAGTCTGGACTGATATTTGAGCTATTCGGTAGAGAGATTGCAAGAGAGGAGATAAAGCAGAGTGGGGACATGAAATAGTCCCGAATTAAGGATGTCCTAAAATGCTATTTGATTTCAAAGACTGAATTATCAGAAAATAAATGATAATTATGGTTTGAACTACATTAAACTATTACAAAGTGGAACATTCTTTATATGGAAAAATTTTAAATACCTGTTTCAGAAAATAATTTTAAAGATGCCTGGGTATATTGTGATGCTAATGCAAGAATGCTTCTTATTTCGCATATTAAAGTCTACTTTCCAAGAAACTGATTCCAACAGATTTGTGAGAGACACAAGGGTGTATATCTGTGTTAGTATATGTGAAGAGTCAGTAAAGTGTCCTCTGAATTTAATTCTCTCAATAGCTCCTCTGGGAAAACAGGATACATTTGGAAAGTGTTTCAGTGTTTACTCTCAGGTAGTGGTTCCAGCCCAGCTGAAAGGCAGGTCCATATCATTTGGCAGCTTGTAGAACATAATCATTGAGGTCACGGACCTTGGAGTTTTAGCCCAGGATGGAACCTGGGCTTCACCACTTACTACCTACATGATCTCCAGCAACATACTTACCTTCTCTATCCTCAGCACCCTCATCTTTAAACTGGGGATAAATAGTACTTGGTTCGTATGTTTATTTTGAGGATTTCAAGAGATAATGCAGTAAGCACTTAGCGTAGGACATGGAAAATAGTAAAGATTGGATAGAAGGTAGTGTCTTTTATTTTTATCATCTCATCATCCTTGTTACTACCATCATTATCAATTCCCCTAGACTTAGGCTTGTAAAATTCACATGTACTATATTAAACCTGAAGAAGTCCTAGGTAGATAGAATAGTTATCATATCAAAACAGTAAGAATAGGGTATTACAGTCCTCCAATTAAAGGAACTAGGAGAGGTACTTAGGGACATAAAAAAAGAGAAGTAATATAACATAATTATAACTTGGCCAATTATATTAATATATGTAAAGAAATTATGTCTAAGAGAAGAAAATTTTCTACATAGTCTGGAAAAAGGGGTACCATGGATAAGAAACACATTGGTGATTAGCCAGTTCTGCCTGTCAGGGAAAAAGCTACAGGATCCAGGAGAACTGAGAAATCTCATCACTAAAGAGAGGCTAGGAAGAGAGTGAATTTTCTTCTTGGCCTGCTGGAAATGCCTCTGAGGACTAATACAAATGACAAACACATTTATAGCATTTACAGTGTACCAGATACTGTTTTTAAGAACTTTATATATACTAACTCACTTAATCCTCAAAACAAAGTTACAAAGTAGGAACTAATATCCTCTTAGTTTCATATGAGGAAATTGAAGCACAGTGAGGGTTAAGTACCCTACCCAAGGTCACAGTTAGTAAGTGGCAGAGTCAATATTAGGCCCCAGGAGCACTCTTAAACACTTCTTTGCTGCCTCCCAAAGCCCTGACTACCAAATTTCCTGGAGAACCACTTCCCTTTGCTTAGAATTAGTTTTGACCAGAAGGCATTTGATGACTAATTTGATTGCCCCAGTGTACTGATATGGGGAAGCAGATATCCTGGATGGCAGAGACTAGGGTAATTTTCCAGCCCCATTCAAAATGAATGGCTCGGCCAACTAGCTTATATATGTATATATATCTTCTTAGTTTGAATAATGTAATTGATTCCCTTGGGATTGAGTCTAAGTGCACTTGATAACATGAACTTAATGGACCTACTAATCTAAGAACTCAAATGATGCTGCCAGCTAGTGAAATCCAATCAGTCATTTCTTTCTCTTTAACATCCATTTATATTAGGTTTTAATATTTAATTTTTAATACGTGAGATGTTTACAAGCAATCTCCATCTAAAACACTTTTCTGTCAATGGCTGTTTTTATAACATGCTTATTTGCATTAAGTCATGAATAATTCAAATGAAATCTTACGGATATCTAACTGTATAGATACCCTTGATATTAACTATCAGTAAACTCTGTTAACCCTGACATGGTTTTCACTTGTAATTTCCCAAATATTATCATCATTTTCATTCCAGTAAGTGAGTCTTTATTAGGAAGAAGAATTTAAAAATACCTTAAAAGATGACCAATGTATTTCAGTTTACAGGATACTGTAATGGGCTACTAAATTCATTGAAAGGAAGGAGAAAACAAGAGCTGCTAAGCAAATAAAAAATGATTTGATAAGGGAAACAATTCTACTGGATATGTGCCCTCGGGAACCGGGCACTCTGCCTGAGACAGTATGTAATATTGCTGTGGTAGAGCTATCAAGGAATAAGTAACATGGGACCTATTTCTCAAATATGCATCCCTACAAATGCTGGCTAGTGCTCACTTACAATGAAGCACATCACAAAAACCTCAGCACTTAAGGTTAAATGTACTTTTTAGCAGAATTAATGCAACTTAGAGGGAATTTTTAAAAAAAGGACTTAACTCTTTGCAAAAACACTCTGATACATACCCAAAATAGCTAGCAAATTCTCTCCTTCCAAAGCAAATATTGGTCCATTCCCTCTGTATTATACACTGTGTAATACTTTTCAGTCCCCTACTCTCAGCTGTTTTTTGTCCCAGGAGGCAAAGAAATTTGTGATGTGTAAGGATAACCTAAGTTTCCACAAATGTTAGAGAATCACATTGATTTATCATATATCTGCCACAAAAGATTTATGCTGGAGTCATAAATCTGAATAGCAGCTGACCTTAGTAACTTTTCTGGAGAGGATTAGGAAACCAAAAGTAGAGTGAATGAATACATTAAAGAAAGAATGAATGAATAAAAGAAAATGATGGTAATGCATTAGATAATTGAGGCATAGCCATGCTTAAATCCCTTTCTTACATGTTTAATAATATTCTAATTGAATTTAATAGACTCTTCTGTTCATAAAGTATTTAAACATAACGTGTTTTAATAACAGCATTAATTTGTCTTTAGGCGTTTCTCTGAGCTTGTGCTCATCAATTTCCTTCTTTTTACTCCCTTTCTTTCTCTTTCCCTCCCTCCTTTCCTCCCTTTCTCTTCCCCTCCCTCTTTTGTTCCTTCCTTCATTTCTTTTATTAAGGAAGGCTGCTCATTCTTACATCCTGGGCCTTGGGACTGAAACAGGAATAAAAAATTGTCAGTGGTCAGTGAAAACCAATGAACTGGAACTGATGACAAAGTTTTCTGCTACCTCTGCTTTCTAAAACTTATTTTAAGATTCATTTATCTGTAAATGTTTGCTCCTTGATAGGCATTTTTTAGTATCAAATCATTGCTACTGAACCCAAGATTTCATACATCTTAAGATGATTATTCCTCACTCTCAGAATAGACTGACTTGTAATCTGTTTGACCAAAATTATTATCAAATGCAAACCATTTTTCTCCTTCAATAAAATAACACTGTATGAAAAGTTGTTGGGTAAACTACCTGCCACCCTCAATCCTACGTCACACTTTCCATCTAACAGATGAGACAAATGAGGTCAACAGCTGTTAAATAACATGCACAACTAGTTGGTCGAAAAGCCAAAATTCGAATACAAGTTTGAAAACAGCATGTTTTTTTATTTTTATTAGGCAGGACCGATTTCATTTGTTATTGTTTTGAATACCCATTAACACCTCAGTACTTTTGAATTTTGTAATTTCTTTACTTTCAAGGCTATTCCCATCTGGGAAAGCATTCAATAAATGTCATTCAATGTACTCGTAATGCAACTGATCAAATTCATGTTTCAACCGTATGAAGAGGTATGTGTTTGCATGTTGTAATATTATTTTTGAATAATTTTTAACCAACTCTTTTTAGAATTAAAGAGGAAATATTGGAGAATGCTTAAAAGTATGGGCTCTGGAGTCTGATTTCCATGTATTTGAATACTAATTCTAGTATATACTAGCTTTGAGATTTTTGGCAAGTTGCTTTCTAAGCATCAGTTTCCACAGACACAAAAAAGAAAACAATATGTATGATATAACAGGGCCGTTGTGAGGTTTTAATGGGATAATATTATCCCAAGCACTTAGCACAGTACCTGGAATAGAGTAAGGCTCAATAAATTTTTTTTTTAAGATTTATTTTTATTTCTTTCTCTCCCCTTTTCCCCGCCCCTCCCCCCCACTGTCTGTTCTCTTGTGTCCATTCGCTGTGTGTTCTTCTGTGTCTGCTTGCATTCTCAGTGGCACCAGGAATCCATCTCTTTTTGTTGCATCATCTTGCTACATCAGCTCTGTGTGTGTGTGTGGTGCCCCTCCTGGGCAGGCTGCGCTTTTTTTGTGTGGGGCAGCTCTCCTTGTGGGGTGCACTCCTTGCACATGGGGCTCCCCTATGAGGGGGACACCCCTGCGTGGCATAGCATTCCTTGCACACGGCAGCACTGCACGTGGGCCAGCTCCACACACAGGCCAGGAGGCCCTCTGTTTGAACCCTGCACATCCCATATGATAGGCGGATGCTCTATCCGTTGAGCCACATCCACTTCCCCTCAGTAAACATTAACTGTGCTGTTGTAGTTGATAATACTGGAAGATATTTCACAATAATCCATCTTTTAAACTAGGCCTATGCAACTTATGATATGTTCATTCCATCTTTCCTCCCTTTCCTTTTCCTTAATTTAAAGGTAAGCAAACTCTGGCCAAAAAGAGCAGGACTGATTTTCTCACTTGTCTTAGCTTATTCCAAAGTAGCTCCCACTTCACCATTTTGCCACTTACAGAAAACTGAAGATTTAAGAGATAAATTTTTATTGGTTAATATTTGATATTTTAATGGAATTTACTTGCCAATATTGAAAGTGAAAAGGGAATAAAGGTAGGGGAAAAAAAAAAACCCTACCTTGAAAGTAAATGTTAACAGTCTAAGTAAAACTTTGATAGTACGTATGTATCTCCAAACTCAAGATATAGAAAGCAATGGACATATCATAAGTTGCGTAGTTTAAAACAATGTATTTTCTTATAATTAAGTAAAAAGATCATTTGATATATAATATTGATGTATTTTATTTACAATGTACACAAATTATTCTGAAGCAACTGAGAGATTTTTTTTTTTAATGAAACGTTTTTCCTTAAACCCAAACTTTTGAGCTCTAATTGCACCAAAGCACCCTTGGTTTCGTGGCAATCCTAAATAAGTTGGTGTATATTCTAACTGGAAGCTACTTTATTATTTTCAAGGAGACTTCACATGTTTTCATAGTGTTAATCACCAGTACCATGTCACAGGCCTGAATGCACCCCATTTGGTGCACCCCATTTGGTTATTGCACCCCATTTGGTTGTTAAAAGAGGCAGCAGAGCCTCAATGTGCTTCTCTTCATGGTAAGTGCAGGCAGCTGGAGTGGGTTGCCTCTGAAGTTATTAAGGTCTGACTCCTTAATTGGACACCGAGTATAAGTAGACTTGGCTTGTCAACCAGTAAGGCTTCCTTTTGGTGCGTGTGAACTAGAGTAGAGGAAGAGGTTAAAGACCTTCACAGTTACGTAGGAAACTTCATGGGAAATGAAATTTTTCCCTCATTAATTCTTAAAATTAGTTATGAGGATCCCTGAGAGGATATCAAAGTTATCGTGAGGGGTTCCTGTTTATCTAGGTCAGGAAAACTCCGAAGCATCTTTTTATGTTGATCTAAATATCAAATTATATATGTTTATATATGTATATAATGTTATAATTCTCTCAGATTCCTAGTTGTCACAATTGACTTTCCCCCTTTTAGCTCATCTCAGAGAATGGCTGTAGAGCAGTGTGTGGATTCCCCTGACTCACTCCTTTCCTAATCCTCCTAAGGAAAAAAGACAAGAGATTTTTTATTTTAGAACTTTACCATTAATTATAAGGAAGAAAAAATTCAGTGAGAAACAGGTCAAAAGAAACATTTTGCCACACCTGTTCAGCATTGTACTGGAGGTTCTACCTAGGGTTATTATGCAATAAAAGGTATCCAGATTGGAAAGGAAGAAGTAAAGCTATTCACACATTAATATGGTCTGACCTTGTATATAGAAAATCCCTAATGAATCCACCAATAAAATTACTGGAACAATAACCAAGTTCAGCAAGGTTGCAGGATACAAAAGCAATACACAAAAATCAATTGTATTTCCTATATAACTTGCAATAAACAATCCAAAGTGAAGATCACAACACATATCTATTTACAATAGTATCAAAAAGCATACACTACTTAGAAATAAATTTGACAAATGAAGTATAGAAATATTCTGAAAACTACAAAACATTACTGAAAGAAATTAAAGACCAAAATAAATGAAGAGTCTGTGTTCATGGTTCAGATGATATAATATTTTTATGAAAGTAATACTCCCCAAATTGACCTACAGATTCAACCCAATTCCCATCAAAATTTTAACTGGCTGCTTTGCAGAATCTGACAAGCTGAATTCAACTTAAATGAAGTACAAGGGATGCAGAAGAGCCAAAATAATTTTGAAAAAGAAGTTAGACAACTCGTACTCCCCACTCTCAGAAAACTTACTACAAAGTTACAATAATCAAGACAGTGTGGTACCGTCATAAGGGTATATGTATATGGGATAGAATCAAGAGTCTACAAATAGCCCTAACATTCACAATCAATTGATTTCCGATGTCAAAACAATTCAATGGGGAAGGAACAGTCTTTCAACAAATGATGTTGGGACAACTAGATATCCACATGCAAAATAAACGGACCCTTACTTCATGGAATATTAAATCAAAATGGATGAAAGACCTACATGTAAGAGCTAAAATTATAAAACTTTTAAAAGAAAACATAGGTGTAAATCTCTGTGGCCTTGGATTAGGCAATGGTTTCTTAGATATAACACCAAAAAACACATACAATAATAAAAAGAAAAATAGGACTTTGTTATGGAAAAAGAATATGAAAAACAAACTTTTGTGTTGCAAAGGACACTATCAAAAAAGTGAAAGAAAACTCAACTCACACAATAGGAAAAATTATTTGCAAATCACATATCTGATAAGGGATTTGCAATTGAATAAGGAATTCTTACAACTGAATGATAAAAGACAACCCAATTAAAAATGGGCAAATGATCTAATATTTCTCCCAAGAAGGTACACGAATGGCCAGTAAATACATGGAAAGATGCTCAACACAAAGCAAATCCAAAATGAGATACTACTTTACAACCACTAGGAAGGTTATATTCAAAATAATAAGTGTTGACAAGGTTGTGGAGAAGCTGGGACCTAATACACTGCTGGTGGTCATGCAAAATGGTACAGTCACTGTGGCAAACATTCTGGCAGTTCTTCAAAGGTTAAACACAGAGTTACCATATGACTCAGCAATTACAAGCCGAGTTAAATATCTAACAGGAATTAATACAAATGCCCATGCAAAAACTTATATACTATTGTTCATAGTATTATTCATAATAGCCAAAACCTGGAAACAACCCATCAGTCCATGACCTAATATATGAATAAACAAGATGTGAGTTATCCATGCAATGTAATATTTTTGGTGATAAAGAATGTGGTACCAACAGATCCTACAATCTGGATGAACCTTGAAAACACTATGATAAGTCAAAGAAGCCAGTTACAAAGGACCATATATTGTATGATTCCATTTATGTAAAATGTCCAGAATAGACAAATCTGTACGGACAGAAATTAGATTAGTGGTTGCCAGAGGATGGCGATATGGGGAATAGGGAGTGACTGCTAACAGATAGGTTTTTTGTGTGTGGGTTTTTGGTGGGTTTTTTTTTTTTGGGGGTAGTATGGGGAGTAATGAAAATGTTCTAAAATTGAGTTTGCTGATGGTTTTGCAACTGTCAGTAAACTATAAACCACTGAACAGTACACTTTACATAAGTGAATTATTTCTATGTAAATTATATCTTAATAAAGCTGTTATTTACCAAAAAAACAATAGTTGTTAACTTTGTTGGTCCCAGAGTCCTTTTGAATTGTTTTTTTTAAATCATATGTGACAGAGGAAAAAATACCATTAAACACACACACACACAGTTCAAGCAGATCCTAAAAGGGAGCCTTTATTTGTTGAGAAGCATGATGGAATAATGCAAAGGAATCTATGTGGCTTCAGGAAATGACAGACACTTGGGGAGGCCAGAAAGAGGCAAAGACAGTGTGGAGAGAACGAAGAGTTAGGTTTATATTGAGTTGATTTGAATTTTGGTAAAATAATTAAGATCTATAAATACAATTTTATGTAATTTTTTTCTGATTTCCTTTTGTAAAATGGTGGCCAATAACCTCAGTAACACTGGTCTAGCTTTCCTTTTTTTTTTTTTTTTTAAAGATTTATTTTTTATTTATTTAATTCCCCTCCTCTCCCCCAGTTGTCTGTTTTCTGTGTCTGTTTGCTGCGTCTTGTTTCTTTGTCTGCTTCTGTTGTCTTCAGCGGCACGGGAAGTGTGTGCAGCGCCATTCCTCCACAGGCTGCTCCCTCCTTCGCGCTGGGCAGCTCTCCTTATGGGTGCACTCCTTGCGCGTGGGGCTCCCCTACGCGGGGGACACCCCTGCGTGGCAGGGCACTCCTTGCGCGCATCAGCACTGCGCATGGGCCAGCTGCACATGGGTCAAGGAGGCCTGGGGTTTGCACCTCGGACCTCCCATGTGGTAGGCGGACGCCCTAACCACTGGGCCAAAGTCCGTTTCCCTAGCTTTCCTTTTTGAGAGGGGTAATTAGAAGTTCTATTTTGTTTGTTTGTTTCTTGAGGTTAAAGATTACCTCTCTTCCCCCTAAAATTATTTCTGATTCTCTACATATCAGCACTTAGGCTTAATGCTGCAAATATTCTGCAACTTGTTTTCTTTTTTCACAAAGTTAGGCTTTTGAGAATTATCCCTGATTATATAATACATGTCTGTGGTACATTGATTTTTCACCGCACTGCATAGCCCATTGTATGACTAAAGCACAGTTTATTTTTTTCCATTCTCCTCCTCCAAGTTTTCACTAAGGCAAACAATGCTACAGTAAAATTCTTGTTCATTTCTGATTTTCCCACGGACTTGTGTTTCTGCAGGGTGTAAACGTAGCAAAGGAATTGCCTGGTCACAGGGATACAGTTTTAAATTCATGCGGTAGAGTCACACTGCTCTCCAAAGTGGCTGTATACATTTATACTCTTCCCATAATGTTTGAGAGCTCCCTTTGCTCCAATCCTCACTCATTCAGAAGGGTAACATTATTAAAGACCCTCACTGAGGTGTTGTGGGTCTCAGTCCCAATACTCCTTCTCCCTAAACTGGTATTAAATTCAAGTCCTATATTATTAAAAGCAATTAATACTCTAAGGCAGACGCAGTATTACCTCTGGAGCTCACGTTCCTTACTGTCAGTTCTTTCTTCATTTCTGGCCCAAGGCAATTTCCCTTCCTTTCTTAGCAGTTCAGCCACGCATTTATAAGGATGCTAGTTCTAATTTATTGTGCAGTTCTTGGTGTTTGTAGCTAGAAGATTTTCAGATTGTCTATATTTCTAGACTCAAATCTCTGACAATGTTTCAGCACCTGACCAATCTTTAAAACACTGCTAGATGTTGGGCACCATAAATAAGTGAAATCAAATTAGCAACTACAATAAGCTATTAAACTCTTCTTGTATGTGTTCTTATTCAGTAGTCACTATTACACTACAGCACATTATAACAGTTAAAAAGTATGGACTTTAGAAAGCCAGATGGCCTCCGTATGAATCCCAACTCTGTTATTATGAGCTGTGTGACCTTCAGCAAGTTACTTTATTTCTCTGTGCCTCAGTTTCTTCATCTATAACATGAAGATGATCATAATAGTATCAACTCTGTACAGTTGGTATAAGGATTAAATGAATGACTATTTATAAAGGCTGCTTAGAACAGTACCTAGTACACATAGTATATGCTGTATAACCATTTGTAAAATAAATAAAATGGGATAAGGTACACGCACACTAGACATACATTTTCGTATTGCCTGTGAATGTTTTAATAATGATCTTTGCTTCAATCGCTAGCGTGAAAATCCAAAGTTGGCAGCATCATAACATTTGTTTTCATATCTAATGATAAATGGCTTTACCTAAATATGGTCCTGTGCTCCAAATATAAGTGAAATAGTTCATGTCCTGTCGCTGAGCGTGGGGGTCTCGACCTCGCTCAGGCCCAAGAGTTGGGGGGGGGCACGCTCCTGCCAAACCGCCGGCGGGGGGTACTCCAAGTGAGAGCACCGGTTCTCCAGGCGTGGGGGATTAAGAACTTGGCGGAAGCGCTGGGAGAGGAGTAGCTAGAGCAAGCACCAAGGGAGGGGTGGGGACCTTGATGAGAATGAACACAGCGTCCTGTGGAGGAAACAGATTGGAAGGTTAGGGGAACAGAGGAAGTGTTCCAGTTGCATCCGGTAGGAGACTTTTCAGAGGATTCGCTGAAGGTGAGGTTTGTGGCGACGGGTTCATATATAGGAAGAGAGGGGGACAGGCAGAGCCAACAGCTTTTGGTGAGGTTGGGGTGAGAGGAGTTTAGAGAAGCGTATGCGGCTCTGATTAGGTTAATGAGGGGGCTGGAAAGCTGACTAGGGGTAAGTGAGGCTTGGGGTGGTGGGAGCTAGGGAGGACGGTAACGAGGAGGGTACTGGGCGAGGGAGAGGGTGAGGCAGAACGGGACGGAGGGGGAGGCTGTGCTTGTGGAGGATTGAAAATTTGATTTGGGCCCACTGGGGTGGAACGTGAGGGAATTGGCTCCTTTTTTATAGCGATAATGCCGCCGTAATCGTAGCCTACTGCATACAGGCGGGCTCCCCACATGCGGCCCTGTAACCAGAGGTCGGAGTTGGGGTCCTTAACTGTGAGTGTGATGGTGTTCCATTGAGTAGCATTACGCTGGAGAGTGAGGTATGGGTCTCTGTTAGGGGCGCCGGACCATCCGTGAGCGATGGTTTCGCACCCCCAAGAAGGACAGTAGTAGTGCGTTGGGTCATGGCACCCTCTGGCGGAGGATGGGCACATGTAGAAACCTGTGGCAGCGGGTTGGCCTGCCCCCCAATTATAAGACGGCATGTTTATGCGTCCAGTGAGGTTGGCGACATCAGTTGTGAAAGGGGGCGGAGGCGGTTACGTTTGAGGCGAGGAGCCTTTTGTTGCCCCGGCAGCTTTCGCAGGTTAAGAGGGAGAGGGTCCAATTGAAGGGCTGATGACTCAGGTTGGCAGCAGCCGGGAGAGCGATGGAAGCCAGAACGAAGAGAACGATCGCGAGGCTGTATAGTGGCATCATCTGGTGGTGCGGCATCTGTGGAGACAAAAGAAGAGAAAACTCCTCGCTCGATACGCGTGTCGAGCGGGCAGCACGAGGGGGGTAAAGAGAGCGGGGTAAGGGTTTGAAACGTTTTAAGAGGGGGCATTTCTTGATGATGGCTGGTGCTGGATCCGGGTGAACGGGGCGACATCTGGGCCATACCCACTGTTAATATTATCTCTCACTGAAGGCATAGGGTGCTGATCATTCAGTGGAACTAGCGGGTCAGTGGCAGGCCGGATGCAGCGCCCAGGAATCCAGAGCAGCTGCGGCTCAGAATCTGGAAAGACACAAGCAAAGCCCCTTCCTTGTGCTAGGAGGGGAGCTGGATCTTGCCAACGATTTGTGGCAGGGTCTTTCCAATGGACAAGGGGAACTTGCGAGGGCTGCCACAATGTCCTTTGTGGAACACACACAGGGATAGAATTCCCCAGCAGTTACAATGACCTGACAGTAAAGATGGTAGGAGATGAAAAGGGGAAAATGTAGAAAGATAGGAGGAAGACAGATAAGGAAACGCAGACAGATTCTTCTTCCCAGCCTGAGAAATGGCCAGGGTGTGACAAGGCTTCCTGGTGGCTTCTTCCCTCTGTGCTTTCTTTCCCTGCTCTGTGCTTTGCCACTCAACATACCGTTCTCCATAAACACCCTTCCTGTTCTCACCTGTGGACCTTTGTCCACACTGTCCCATCATCTGAATAATCTTCAACATCACCTGTCAAAACACTATTGATAGTTCATTGTCCAGTTCAAGGGCCACTTGCTCCTTGAAACCTTTTCTGGTTCCCATAAACAGATGATTGTCTCTTTCTTGAAAGTTCCCCATAGCACTTCTAACCTTTGCCTTTTTCCCTGATGGTGGTGGGGCCACTGAAATTCTCTACCCTTTCTGATTTTATGCTTTAAGGAAAAGCATGCCTTCATATAGGAGACTCTTTAGCGTTTTTGGTCTCAAGAGGGAATTTGGCCAAAACAGCACAAAAAGCTTTCTCTTGGTGTAGAGGAGACAATTTGCATGCCTGAGGGTGCCCACGTCATGAGAACTCCAGCCCTTCACAAGAATGAACCATTGAGAAAAATCCTTACGGCTCCATTTTCCTACTCCTTTCTTCTGGGAGAAGATAGGACCTCTTGGGCCACGTTAAGTAATTTCTAGACTTCAGAAAAGCCTAGAACAAGGGTCAGTCAATGATCTAAATCCTAATTGTATTGAAACACAGCCATTCCTATCCATTTCTGTCCTGTCTATGGCTATTTGTGCATTGCTTTGGCAGAGTTGAGTAGTTGCAAAAGAGACTGAATGACCCACAAAACCTAAAATATTGACTGTCTGGCCCTTTACAGAAAACATTTGCCAATACTAGCCTAGAAAGATCTCCTTTGCTTTCACTAATTTCTCACTCAGCTCTATTATCTTTATAACTTCCTAGCACACCACTGACATTGTTTTTGCTAAGGTAACCAAAAAGCTCCTAATTGGCAAACCTAATAAATATCTCTAAGTCCTTGTTCAGGAAGCAGATCTATAAAAGATAGAAGATTGATCAGTTTAGGGCTAGAAAGAGACAAGAAGTTAACAGAAAGCCAAATTCTATGATAAAAGAATTTTAGAGATGGGGAGGAGCCTTGCTAACAGAGTCAATGCCAAAAGAAAAAAAAATGTAATGGGCAAAAGAAATAAATGGTTAAGCATGAGAATTGCTGGGATCTCAGTTTGAGTCTAGTGAAGGGAATGCAAGGGAGAATGGCAGTAAATTACTCAAGAAATACGTGTTAGGGATAGAGCACAGAGAGCATTAAATGTCAAGGTAAGAAGTTCAGGGTTTTTTGCAGGCAGTGGGAAGGAATTGATGTTTCTGAGCCAGAGGTAATCTGCACAGGGCTATGTTTTATAGAAGTCAATCTTCAACAATTTATGTGCCTGACATGTTTGTTAGAAATATACAGAACAAAATAAAGCAAGTTTTACAAGCCATTTCCAACTTTTGAATAAATTCAATATCCCATCAAGTTTTTCCCCTTCTTATATGTGTACTTTTCTTATTTCCACTCTTCTTGGGTATGTGCCTTTAGTGCTCTAAAAAATATCACTGAGTTTTCTTATACACACACACACTTCATTGAAAAATGTGCACTGCTTCACTTAATCTGATGCTTAAAAATTTCTAATTAATAGGCTTAACTTTTCTATAGCAATTACAATGAGAATATTATATTTTAAGACATGAATTTGAGCTGGCGGGATGAATTTTCTCAATAAACAGTCCTCTGATAAATACCACTGTATTATCAATTTCTCTGTTTAAAAGTCAAATAGCTTTAGGCTTAAAATGAATAAATAGCTTCCTCACCCGAGTTGACTCTCAACATGAAATGATGTTCAAGTTATTTTCTTCTGATATTTACCATTATATTCCTAAATTATAACATACAGTATTGTTTCTTGTGTTTTAACATCAATATCTATTGACTTAATACAATGTAACTTGAGATTTTAATTCTCTTATATATCCCTTCCTTTATTCACCTAATATATATCATTTTTGACATTATATATTTTGAATATATTCAAAATTTTGAATATTGATTATATATTCATTTTAACATTAATATTACCACATAATAATTCAAAACTGACCCGTGTGCTTACTAATGAAGGAAGCATTTCCTTATATAACTTTTTCCTTCTAACTTTAATCAATGCTTCTTGTGTAATTCACTAATTCATAACCAAACTCCCTCCCATTAGTATAAATAACACTCCCCACAGCATATTCTAAAGCAGCTGGTAAATGTGATTTTTTTTTTTCCTTAGAACAATCCTTCTAGAACCCATGAATACACTTTCATAAATTTTGAAAATATGCTTCCTGGGTCTGCTTCCCAGCCCTCCCTTCTCCATCCTCACAAGAATTAACTTCCCCCAAGTTAGGGGACCTAAGTAACAGGAAACCTTTTTTTCCATCTTTGGTTTACAAGTTCATTTTGGCTGAGTACCTTCCAATCATTCCCAAGAAAGGGTGCATAGAAGAGAAAATTGAGATTTTTGTGACTTTTACAGTGTTCTTATTCTAAACTTGCCTTTTGACTGACTGACCATAAAATCTTAGATTGGAAAAAATTCTCTCTCTATCATCTTTTGGCAACAGTGTGCAGATCGGAAGAGGTATGGCATTCCGATCCTGTCCTTGTAAACAACTTTTTTTTTCCCTTCTTGAAGCTTCCCAAATCATCTCTTTATCCCTAATGTGCTGAAATTTTCTTGATGGAGATAATTTCTGTCCTGGTTGCTATGTAAGACACTGAGACCTTTCAATCTCAAAAGGAACATTCTTCCATTGTGGGGAATTTTCTTCTATTATTTCATTGATAATTTCCTCTGTTGAGGTTCAACAATGGCAATGGAGGAATACTGGTGTGTGATGTTATTGACAGGGGACACATGGTTGGCAGGGAGTTCTATAGGGCATATATCCAGGGTACATAAAAATGTTTGGATATTTTCATAATGGATACAATTAAAAACTACAACTGAGGGAGTGCTGAGCTCTATCACAGTCCCTAAAGGAACAGCAACAATCCTCCAAGTGCAATGGCAAATACCAAAAAAGAAGGAAGGTCCAACAATGAGCCCTTGATACTAATGACTATGCTTGTGAGCCTGTGCACCTGAAATAAGAACAAGGCCTAGAGCTGCAGGGTGCCTAAGAGTTACCTCCTGAGAGCCTCCGTGTTGCTCAAATGTGGCCAGTCTCGAAGCCAAACTCAGCATGTAAATGCATTGCCTTCCCCCCAGCATGGGACATGACTCCCGGGGATGAGCCTCCCTGGCGCCAAGGGATTACTACCAAGTACCAGCTGATGATGTAACTAGAAAATGACCTTGAATACAAGGGTCACCTTGGACCAGCAGAATATCTTAGTCTACATATAATACCAGGAGTTAAAAATGCTTTTTGACCTGAATCAAACGGGGAAATGGAAAGAACAAATGAGTTTATATGGCTATGAGTCTCCAAAAACGAGCCGGGAGGTTATCAGAGGGGGCACCCTTATGCACACCTCAGCAGAGTCCCAAAGACAGATAAAGTAGATACAACCCAGGTACTGGTTCTTCTGAGGGCTACAGAGACCCACAGGTTCTATAGTCATGGCAGATGGAGTTCAGTGCCATGTCAGTTGGCCCTACTTTGGAGTTTGTGTTTCTGTGTGATGGAGCTGGACTCAGATGTGATCTTTGCCCACAAGCCTCTCCTGTTACATTTACCAGAACTGTAGTTGGTGCTGGGGTTTAATACATACCCAGAGGATCTGAATCTCTGGACTGACCATATGATAGCCAGGCCCTGAGCCTCAACAGACTTCAGCTCCTACACTCTGGTTTATTGGATTTACCCCACTCAGCCAACATGGAGTTGAAGAAGGTCAACCATCACACCAGGGAGCCAAGAGTGCCTACAACTGAAAGCAGGAGGATTGCAGCCAGCATCCATGTGGAATCTAAGCCCCCTCTTGATATAGATGTGGAGTGGACACAACCAATCCAAGGTCCACAGGATGGAGGAATAGAATATGGATTAGAGTGGACTTACTGATATTCTATTCATGAACTATTGTGATTAGTAATCAAAGAAAATGTGGCATTGGTGTGGAGAAAGTGGCCATGGTGGCTGCTGGGGGTGGGGAATGGGAGGAAGAGATGAGATGTGGAGGCATTTTCGGGACTTGGAGTTGTCCTGGGTGATGCTGCAGGGACAGTTACCGGACATTGTATGTCCTCCCATGGCCCACTGGATGGAACGTGGGAGAGTGTGGACCACTGCCCATGAGGTGCAGCGGTGCTCAGGGATGTATTCATCAAATGCAATGAATGTCTCGTGATGATGGAGGAGATTGTTGTTATGGGGGGAGGAGTGGGCTGAGGGGGGTGGGGGGTATATGGGGACCTCATATTTTCTGAATGTAATAAAAAATAAATTAATTAATTAAAGAAAATTTCCTCTGTTGATGGTGGATCTCCATACCTAATTCTGTAATTTTCTTTGTTCTTCTACTTTTCATCTCTTTGTATTGTGAGGTGATTTCCTCAACCTAAGCTTCCCATCCTCCCCTTGTCTTCATGTGCATTTAGTAGGAGGGTATTATATTATTAAAGAACTTCAATAGGTTTCTTATTTACAGTGTTTTATTTTTATTTTTTGAATGCTGTGTTTTCACTTCTCCTTGAAGATTTGGTTATACTATTTTATTTTTTCAAAATTTCATTATAAAATTTTAAAACATATAGTAAAACTGAAAGAATTTTAGAGAAAATACCAATATGCCTACCACCTAGATTCTAGCATTAACATTTTACTGAATTTGCTTGTTCAAGTATTTATTCATATATTGATGTGTTATTTTTTTTTATTCATTTTAAAGTAAATTGCATTTTCAGAACTTGGGAATTGTCCTGAATGACCCTGCAATGACAGACACAGGCCATTCTATATCTTGCCATAACCTACAGAACTGAGTGGGATAGAGTATAAACTATGATCCATGCTTAGTGGCAATGCTCTAAAATGTGTTCATCAATTGTAATGAATGTACAACACTAGTGAAGGCTGTTGTTAATGTGGGTAACTGTGATGAGCGGTGTGGGGAGCGGGGCATATAGGAATCCCCTATGTTTTTTATGTAACATTTATGTAATCTAAATATCTTTTAAAAAATTTTTTTTAAAAGAACCAATTAAATAGCAGCTGGTTTTGGTCCAAGTATGCTATAATAGCCAATCTATGATCATTCTTCACTTGTAAGAACTTCTGTTATAATAAAGAACTTAGAAGTCAACCAATTATTGTAACTTCTCCTTTGAAGAACCTCTAATTACCTTTATAAGCTAATATAACTTACTAGGCATTTGAGACCCTGGTTTAAGATCTGCCTGCTCGAGCAGTTTCTCTTTCAATAAAACTATCATATTGACTATTGATTTAAAAAAAGAGAGATGTTCTGATAAGATTTTGGATCAATTAGGATTCTCATGTTCCTTCTGACTTCATCTGAGTTCAAGAGACCAATGCTTCAAACTTGACTTGATTATTTTAACTATTCTTATACAGCCGGATATCCCAGCACATGGTGCTGAGGTGTAACAGACGAGCTAAATGTCAACTTTTAGGCTCAGAGACTACCTAGCCAGCAGTGGTTGACTTTTAGTCAAGTCACTGCCTCTGGTATTTTCAAACATGCTTCTACAGTTTAAAATTACTTTGTAGTATATCACTTTTATAACAGTGCCACAGAAAGCTTAATTGGAATACAAGCATGGATTACTCCTTGCAAAAAGTCAATATTTGAAAACTGAAATAGATGAGGTTTTTAAAAATTTTTAAATATTTGCTTTTCTAATTCAAATAAGTTACTATTATATGAACAGTTTTGAAAAGTATGTAATGTAAACATCAAAATATAAACTAAATTGTGATATAATTTCAAACAGTGCTGTCCAATGTTTCATATCATAGTACACATAGAAGATGAAAGTATTTGTTTGATATAGAGGATATTTGAAGTGGACTTGGGAAGGGTCAATAGAGTTTGGTTTTAAAAAATAACTAATTTTATGTTATGATTGTGATAAAAATGTGGGAAAATGTGGGAGGTGTGGGGAGCGGGACGTATGGGAATCCCCTATATTTTGTATGCGACATTTGTATAATCTCAGTATCTTTAAAAGAAAAAAAATAAATACAAAGTATTCAGGGAAATAGTTAATATTGAATTTGTGTAAGATTTCCAAATAAAACACTTCCAAGTTTTAATTTAAAAAATAATAAATTGCAGAGATGTATGCTTCCCTAGGCACTTCAGTCTGTATGTCATTAACAAAAGCTCAATATTTAAATTTCTTCTTTTGCAGTAAAATATAGATGCAATTAAACACACAGTTTTGAAAATGCACACTTGTGTAATCCAACACCTATTATTATAGAACATTAGGATCACCCTAGAAAACTCCTCCTAATTTCTTTACAATCACCAACCCCAATCCCACTCAAAACACACACAGAGTTCACATTTTCCCACCACAGAATGGTTTTACCTATTTTAGAACTTTATGAAGATAAAATAGTATTTACCCTTCTGTGTCTAACTTCTTTTGCTGAACATGTTTCTGAGATTCACTCACATTGTCACATGTCTTTAGTTGATTCTTTTTTATTCCATTCTATGAATATGCCAAAATTTGTTTATCCACTTTAATATTAAAGAATCTTTAGGTGGTTTCCCACCCTGTGCTTTTATGAATTAAGCTGATCTGAATATTCTTGTGCAAGTCTTTTGTGTACATGTTTTCATTTCTCAAGTAAATATCTAGAAATGGAATTGGTGGGTCCTAGGTTAGTGTATATTTAGTTTCACAAGACACTGCTGGACAGTTTTCCAAAATAGCTGTACCATTTTACACTTCCACCATCAATGTATGAGAGCAGTAAGGCTGCTGCAAAATCATTCTTCCTTTAGCCACTCTGGCATGTGTGTCTGTGTATAGTGGGATCTCAATGTATTCTTAATTTGCATTTCCCTAATAAATAATGATACTGAACACTTTTTCATGTGCTTGTTGATGTGTCTATTCAATTTTTTACTTATTTTTATTGGACTGTTTTTTATTATTGAATTGTAGAATTTTATATATTACCTATATAAGTCCTTTCTCATGTTTTACAACATACATTTTTTTCAAATACGTGGCATATCTTTTCAATTTATTAATGGTACCTTTCGATGTTAAGCAGTTTTTAATTCTGATGCAGTCTAGCTTATCCATTTTTCTATTAAAGTTACTGCTTTCTATTTCAGTTCTCAGAACTTTGCTTTCCTACCACCTTACAACAGTGATGTACATTTGTTCTAGTTCACAGAAGGACATTCTTGTATTTGTACTATTAACCACACTTCTCGTTCACCTTTGGGTTCACTATGTTATTCGGTCCCTAGATCTTTCTCTAGCTTTCTTTCAATTGACATTACATCCTTAGTCTACCTTTTTCAGCCACAATCCTATTTATAAATCAGCTTCATTAGTTCTACTCACTATAATGTGTTGCCATCAACTCTATCCATTTCCACACTTTTACAGTCAAGTTAATCAAAACTTCTCCATACATCAAACCCCAGTACCCCTTCTCAGCCCTCCTCTTATCTCCTAATAACCTATGTCTAGAAATGATTATATCAGTAAAAGTATCTGAAAGAATAAAAAAGTGATGAAAATATGACAGATAAAACCCAAAGGTCAAAATGGGTTATGTAAGAATTACCTTCTTCTAAGAGCAGTAAGAGAAAAGTGACGCATAAAATACAAGGGATACCCAATAAGATTAAGTGCCAATTTCTCATCAGAAACCATGTGGACAAGAAGACAGTGGTATGATATATTTAAGATATTTCAAGAGAAAAACTGCCAGCCAATAATCTTATATCTGGCAAGACTGTCTTTCAAAAATGAGGGCAAGCTTAGAATATTCACAGATAAACAGAAACTGAGAGAGTTTGTAACCAAGAGACTGACTTTGCAGGAAATACTAAAGGCAGGAGATAGGCTTTGAAGACAATCTAGAAATGAAGTATCAACAAAAGTACCTAAAAGTGTAAAAAAGAGTGGTGAAAATGAGAGATAAAATCAAAAATTCAAAATGGGTGCAATAAGAACTGCATTTACACAATAACATTGAATATTAATGGATTAAACTCCCCAATCAAAAGACAAAGACTGGCAGGATGGATAAGAAAATATGAGCCATCTATATGATGTCTACAAGAGGCTCACCTTAGACCTAAGGATACTAACAGACTGAAAGTGAAAGGTTGGAAAAAGATATTTCATGCATGCTGTAACCCCCAAAAAAGCTGGAATAGTTATATCAGATGAAATCAATTTTAAAAGCAAAGCTGTTATTAGAGAAAAGGAAGGATATTATATATTAATAAAAGGGACAATTCATTAGGAAGAAATAACAATCATAAATGTATATGCATCTAACCAGGATCCCCCAAATTACATGAGTGCTCATTTTTAAATCCCATCTACTATTTCCAATATCTGAGTTATTTTGGTGTTGTCTTTCTTTATAGTATTTTCTTTTGAGAGTGGTTTATATTTTACTGTTCTTTGCTAAGTAATTTCTGGATTGTATCCTGGACATCAAGAATGTTATATTTCAGAGACTCTGGGTTTAGCTATATTCCTCCAAATAGTGTTAAATTTTATTTTTTAAACAAGTAAGCTGGTTGGTCTCAAACCAGATTCATACTACTTGGGGTCTGCTTCACATATTTTTGGATAAGGGTCAACTATTGATTTTTTGTAAAGCTTCTAAATAAATTTGGGGCTCCCCCTCTCTTGTATTCTTTGTTCAATAATTTCCCCTTCATACTCCAGACTCTGTGACAGCTCTGAACTCTCTCCTCTGTTTCTTCGGGCCAGAAGCAGTATGTTTCCTCTCACAGTTTTAGCCATCCTGTGTGGTACCAACTTTAGGTTGTCTTTGGTTAAAAGCCATTTTTAAAAGGGAAGAGGGATTCCCTTCTTAAAAATGCCACCTCCTCTGCCCGCTTATGTTCACTATCTATGTTTGAAGGTAGGTGTTTTCCATATTTTACCCAGAGTTTAGAGGTATTATCTGTAGAAAGTTGAATGCAGACTAGTAGGTAAGTGTGTGACCCCAAACTGGAATACCCCCAGTAATATATTTTTAAGGTTTTCTACTAACTTTGCTTTCTCTATGTCTTTTTAATATATTCACCTATTTATTTGTCTGGACCCTTTCATTCATGTTAAAAACTTTTTTTAACTGTGTGGTAACGGTTGCCTTTTATTTTTAAAAGTAATGCACTAAAAGTAGATTAGAAGAACCACATCTTCCTGAGATATTTTGGTTATTTTGCTAGGGGACCCTCAAATGTATGTATGTCAGTATTCCTGAGTGGTCAATTTCCTCATAGATCAGTCCTCCAATTATCTGTCTGATTTCCAGCATACTTGAGGCCAAGTCAAGGAAGGTAGGTACGAGAAGGAGATTGTCGTACAATACCCTAGTTACCTGTATTTTACCTTGTCACACTCTCTGCTTTCTGATATCTTTGGGTTCAAAGTTCCCTCTCCTATTATATAGCACCTTATTATCATTTTTATTTTCATACTGAAAATATATTAATTATGGTGGCTGTCAATCACAAATGTAGATTTTTAAATTCCTTCTTCAAATATATCATATATACTTTATTTCCTCCAGTGCTTTGCCCAGTGAATATTTGTTATTAACTAAATAAGATTTTAATTTAAACATCAAAGGCAAAACAAATGACAGAAACCCCTCAAAGCCTTAAACATTTAAGTGCTGGCTCATGGCATGATATTCTAATCACTTTTATTTTCACTAGAACTTTATTTCCTCCTCAGTATGAAAGGTTTCCTTCCCATGTGTATTCTATGCTTCAGCCACACTGAACTACTTATACTCTGTCAATGAGATCCTAAGTCTTCACAATTCTATGACTTTAAAGAGAATATCATTTTACTAAAAATGCCATTTTTTCTCTTTTTAGCTTTAGAACTTTTACTTTTCCACAGTATTCAGCATAGAGATCTCTTTTATGAATGCTTGAATTTTCCAGGCAGACTGTTTTCCAGACAGATTCATTCTGACTCACCTATTCTATGCTTAACTGACATAGTACATTTACATCCACTGAAATAACTTTCTCTTCTAACTGGCTCAAATATGTCTCCCTTACTACTCTGCAAACTCTATGTAGGCAGGTACACACATATTTTATGAAACCACCTTATCAACTGACAAGCATGTCCATTTACAACCAGAGATCCATTCTAATCACATTCTATACTCAATCCATTTGTGATAAAAAGTCAGACTGCTCCAGGTGAGAGCTTATACTTTCCTTATGAAATAGCTTTTAGTCAAAAATTTTCATATCTTATATTGCTATATATTCACACACATATACACATACATATGTACCTGTGGGCATACATATGCCATTATCAATATACTAAGAAAGTATATAAAGCTATTTTATATCCAAGTATTTAAAATTCTAAATTATGATCATTTAGAGCCTTATTCTGCAAACTAAGATGCATGCACAGTCTATTACCATTTTCTGCTTCCATATATGCTGTGAAATAGGAGAGAGATGATGTTTTTATAATGAATTTGCAAAAATATAAAGCAGTGTATCCATGTGTGCAGGTGTCAGCTGGATAAATATATATAACAGCTTTATAAGTATTAAAGCATTTACTCAATAACAGAAATGGAATGAGTACATATAAAATAATTTGTGGAAGCTTCTGTTTCAATTATAAATGATGAACTCTCAGCCAATTACATAGAGTGAACCCCAAGCCACACATTTTTCAGATCTTCATGTTACTAAACTGTTTGAGGTACAGCCCAGCAGCTGTTGTGTGAATCTGCTGAAACATTAAGGAAAAAAATAATCTCCAAATAACTTGAGCTTACAATTTTGTTAAATGCTTCAGGTATTGCAAATTGATGCAATAAATTATATCTATGAGAAAATTGACATGATAAAGAAACAAGTACTTTTACAAAATATCATAAGTAGCAACTTCAAAGATCCTGCAAATAAATAAAAGTCAAATTGTAAAGGAGTCTGTTTTCATCTTAAATGTGTCTAGTGTAAGTTTCATAACATGCAAATGAAATTTATTTCTGAAAATAAGATACCACAAATTTCCACAGAATTCTTATAAATTTCTTCTCCCCAAATATGAAGAAAGGTAAAATTTAACCATGAGAACGTGTGTGTCTAACCATATGGAGTCTGGAGAATGGAAGAAAAAAATAAATAAATAAAGAGTGATTAAAGCAACTATAACATGCTTAAGTTTTAAACTGGTGGAATTTTAAAAAGTTTTATAATGACTTAAGAAACTTGAAGGAAAGAAGATCAGAATTCCAACAGTAAAATATATGTATTTTTTCCTTCAAGTCTGGCCAATGTTACCATAACTTCTCTGATGATAAGAAGGAATCCAGGCACTTAAATAAAATTTCCAGCCTCTCACCTTGGGAAACTTATTCAGCTGGTTTGGGGTAGTACCCAAGAATGCAATTTTAGCAAGTGACCCAGATGATCCTTATCATGAGATAAGTTTAAGAAGTACTGTAACCTAAGCCATAATTATAAGTGAAATTCAGTATATACTTGTCATTGGTTTTTCTTAAGCTCGGTTAAGTAAATAACTCATGATTGTCACAAGCATTACTTTTTTTAAGCTCTAAAACCTGAAAACAATTTCAGAGGTGGGGGTTTCCAGGTCTCAGTGTTCATGGTAACTCTTGTATTGTGATCCCATTCTCTAACCAAATTCTGTGAAACTAATTAAAATATCGGTGCAGATCTGAGTTCAGATAAATAGATGGAAGGATAGATATAGATAGTTAGGTTAGAATGGGATAGGTTATTGGAAGGAATTAAGTACTCCATTTAACTGTCGAGAAAGAACCATATTAAAATTACCAATATAAATAATTGGTATTTCCCTTAAATTGAAATATTTCCTAAAGAATCGTCTGGCCTCATATGAGAGAAAAATTTAAACTCTATGATTCAATAAACTACAGATCAGATTATAGTATTATAGTTTCTACTGAGCTAAATGGGTCATTACTATATTTGCAAGTAATATTTTAAAATTTTAATTCATATTCAGTTATTTCAATACTAAAATAATAATGATCCCACACAAATATAATCAACTGATCTTTGGAAAAGATGCAAAAGCAACTCAATAGAGAAAGGATAATCTTTTCAAGAAACATTACAATTGCATGTCCATGTACAAAAAATTGAACCTAGATACAAAACTTCTACCACAAAAATTAACTGAAAATGCATCATAGGCCTAAATATAACATGCAAAACTATAAAACTTTTAGGAAAAAACTATGTGACCATGGGTTTAATGATGTGGTTTTAGATAGCACAATTCATGAAAGAAAAAATTAATAAGTTGATATTTACTAAAATTGAAAATATGTGCCCTATGAAATACACAGTTAAGAGAAACATAAGCCATAACCTGGGAGAAAAATATTTGCAAAACATGTATCTGATAAAGGACTTATATTCAAAATAAACCAAGGACTCTTAAAACTCAATATTAAGAAATAAACAGGACAATTTAAAAAATAGGCAAAAGATCTGAAAAGATACACCTCACTATGGGATAATATATAAAAATATTTCTTTGCTCTGTCAACAGGGCCTAGAAGCAATGGCACAAAACTAGCAGTGAACACACTTAGTGCACAGTTATTGGTTTCTAATACCATTGTCCAATGAAATAAAAGAACGGCTGATTCTAGAGCTAGAACTAGAAACATACAGAACGAACCACTTTTTTGCCTATGGATGAGAAGGTACACATCTTCTAGTGACAGAAAATAATAAAGTACTAAAACCAAAACAAAACAATACCTCTTACAAAAATAGGGACATGTGAAAGGGACACAGAAGCCAACTGAAAACCTCCCAGTGGCCAAAGCTGGAACAATTTGAGCAACAAAATAAATCAAGTAGCACTAAATGATAATTCAAAGTATAAAATATATATACATCAGTTCATACTGATATAAGTGACTGAGTAAATATTACATGGAAGAGAAAGATAAATATCCTATGTAGAATTCCAAATAACTTATGTAGATATACCACCCTCAAAGAAGTAGAATGTAATTCTCCATTCCCTAAATGAGGCTATGCAAACTAACTTTCAAAGTACAGTATAGAAAGATGGTGGAAAACAGGAGGAGTAATTTTACAGGGGAGAAACTTGGCAAACACTACTTCAACTGGGTAACCAAGGTCAGCGTCAATGGTGATAAGTTATGTTGATATTAAAGAACTTTAACATGACATGATGAAAATGGCACTTAACTTCTGTGGTCTTGCGCCTCAAAATCCATAAATCTAGTCATGAGAAAAATATCAGATAAATCTAAAATCCAGAATATTATAGAAAATAACTGGTCAGTATTCCCCAAAATTATCAAGGTTATCAAAAGCAAGGAAAGCCAAAGAAACCATCACAGCTGAGAAGGTCATGACTACTAAATATAATACAGTGTTCCTAGGTGGGATTCTGGGTCAGAAAAGAGAATTAGGTAAAAACTAAGAAAATATGAATTGAAAAATGAACATTAGTGGGGCAGTTGTGATTATTTATGAATCCTAAAAAGAGAGATCATGTTTGTAAACTAATCGATTCCTCTGGTTGTGATACCCTTTGAATGCATTAGATTCAGCTGACATGTCTTGATTCAATTATCTGTTATGATTAGGGTTTGATTCTACCACATCAGTAGGGCATGACTCAGATTAAGTCCCTGCCCCCCTATAGGCTGATATAAATGGACACTCACTCAAGAAGACACAAAGAAGAGGATAGAACTTGGTCATTTCAGTCCTGCCAAGTGAGAGAAAGGAGAAGGCTCAAACAGCTAAAGGCCCAGAGAGACAAGCAATTTGCCTGACAGTTTGCAGCCAAAGAGAACAGAGCAGCTGAAAAGACCCAAGAGCCCAGGCAAAGATCATCCGCCTTTTGCTTCAACACACAGCAACTGACTTTGTTGAGAAAGCAGCCTTGAGTTAGACTCTTTAGGGCCTTGTAACTATAAGTTTTTTACCCAAATAATTATCCTTTATAAAACCAACAGATTTCTGGTACTTTGCATCAGTACCCCTTTGGCTGACTAATAAAATTAGTTAATAGTAATATATTAATATTGGTTCATTAATTGTAACAACTGTACCATAGTAATGTAAGATGTTGGTAATAAGGAAAAGTGGGGTGTGGGCTATATCGGAATATGTAAATAAAACATTTTTTTTTTGTAAATCTAAAAGTTTTCTAAAATTAAAAATTTATTTTAAAATATCAAATACATGGATAAAAAAAAAGAACCTAGAATTTGGGAGAAAATATTTGCAAGCCACTTACCCAACAAAGGACTCAAACATAAAATATATAAAATTCTCTCAAAATAACACAGTAAAAATACAAGCAGTCCAATTTTTAAAATGGGCGAAAGACTTGAATACAGAAGTGAATCTATCTATTCACTAAAATGGATAGATGGAAGGCAAGTAAGCACTCAAAAAGATATTCAACATCACCCACTGTAAACGAAATGTACCACATGCATTAGAGTGGCTAAAGTAAAATTACTCACCAAATCAAGGGCTGGCAAGAATGTTAAGCAACTGGAACTCTCCTGTATTGCTGGTAGGAATGCAAAATAGTGCAGCCCCTCTGGAAAATCATTTGGTAACTTCTTACGAAGTTAAACATAAACTTAACATATGACACAGCACTCCCACTCTTAAATATTTACCATAGAGGAATGAAACTGTGTTCACACAAAAACCTATATGCAAATGTTTATAGCAGCTCTATTCACAACTGCCAAAATCTAGAAACAACTCAAATGCCCTTCAATGGGTGAATGGATAATCAAACGGTGGTCCATATATTCAATTGGATATCATGCAGAAATAAGAGCAAGATGTTTTTATTTGACCTAAATTTAATTAATTTTAATGTTAAAAACTGATATTTGAACCAGTTACTGGAAAATTTTTAAGTTATATTTGAAACAAGTTGGGTAGGTGAACCTTTTTTCCAACTACAAATCTTATATAATCTAAATACAGAACAAGTATAATCATAAAATTTAACGTTCAAATTGAGATGTGCTGTAAGTACAAAACACACACTGGATTTTGAAGGCTTGGTACACCAAAAAAAGGAACATAAAATACCTTATTTTTATGTGGATTACATTTTGAAATAATAGTTTGGATTTTGTTAAAAAGAAAATACAAAAATTTAAAAAATAATATCATGAAGAGCAGTGTAAACATGCCGTCATATAAGAAAAGGGAATCAAGGAAGAATGAAATGACAGTGAAAATTACAGAATGCTAAAAGTCCTGTGGGAAGATAAAGGAGGTAAGAAACAGACTTAAGAGTGAATATTCCCATTAGTCAATAACACAATAATACTGGTACTGGACTGATTATTTTAGGACCTAAGATTCCACTCACCAAGTATCAAACTGATTGTTTTTGCTAAGAAATTAACCTAGGGAGATCACTGAGATTAGCAGTGCTTTCAAACTAATGAGGGGGAAGATTCAGAATGTTTCTTCAATAATTGCAATATCCCCTCAGAGGGAGTTGTTGAATTAGGGGATAATCAATTAACATTTTAAAGGCATAAAACCAATTGACATGGACAAATGTCCTGAGTTAAGCTAATGGGTCAAATTTTGCCAATTTAGGTTAATATACTATAAGACCTAATAACATATTTGCATTTTCATCATACGGAGTCATCCCTTTATTTTTATTGTTTTAGACAGAAACGTGTGCTATTTGATGGAAGAATTCACAATAATACAATCTTAAAATCTCTTTTTGAGTAATGCTCTAGCCAGAATGGTATCCTGGTACCTCATTTATTATAACCATTCTTTGCCAGTATACAAAGTGCATACAAATGAAATTAAATTTTCAAGTAAAATAATAAAAGGTGTAGTTCTGTCTGTCTTGGTAAGAAGAATATTATTTCTTTCAGACAGTTTTCTTAAATCAATGGTGAAATCCTTCTCACTTTTTCAGGTTCTGATAGAAGATAGTCTGTATCTCAGTTGATAGTGCTAGGAAAATATAAGGTAAGAAGGGTCAAGCAGTGGATTTAGTATTTCTTAGCCTTTTCTTCCTACAACTAAATAATGATTCTCCCTTGCTTTATTCTTCAATGCCTCCTAGATCAGAATGGGTTGAGGAGGGATGTAAAGGAAATAAAGGAATCTTAATAGGATTTATTTGTGAACCTGTAAGGTAACCATCCAACTCAATCACTCATGCCCCACGAAAAATTTACCAGTTGTTTTTACTTTGTCCTAACAGGAAAGAGATAACCAATGATTCAGGCTCCAAGGAAAACATGGTCGAGATGTGCTATATTTCTTTCCTTTTTTAAAAGTATCTGTAATAGCTTTCATTTGATTTAATGAAAACATATAAATATTGCCATAATAAATTAAATATTCTGTATATTTTATGTTGTTATTAGGAGATGGTAAATGCTATTAAAGGAAAATGATTCATTTGCTTTTTAAAGCTAAACTTTTAAAAATTAAATTAATTAACCTAGTAATAATGACAAAGGGTAATGACAAGTATATTCAGATATTTTTGTTTTATTATTGTTATGGAAACACAAAAGAGCACTATGTATTCATATGAAAATATAAAAATGAAGATCTAATACTTATCTCTAAGTTACCTTAGAAAATTCCTTGTCTTATTTTTCCAACTAAATCTACTTATTATTTTCCATAACTCTCACCTCCATGCTTATACTCAAATTGCTTTCCCTAATTAAATACTTTCTCCCTCGTCCCCACCTGAAACCCACAAGTCTCCAAGCCAATCTCAAATAGTACTTCCTCTGTCCCTCATATGGTTCTGGATCTTCCCCCCTGCTGAAACTCAGCTGGTACACATCGCAGCAGGACATGAGACAGTATCCATTCTGAATGGCTAGCTCTACTTTTTGACTGTCTGGAACACATGCCATAAAAATTGTAACTTTTACAACATTACTTTTGTTACCCACTATTAAGTTTAACAATATTCATGAAGCTTCTTTTGGGTGACAAGCTCTGCTCTAGGCACTGGGGATAAAATAGTGAGCAAAGACCAACCTAGTTTCTCCACATAGAGCTGACCATCTAGCACACTTTGTATTCACTTATTTGATCACAATATGAGTTTCATAATATGCCTTGGATGATTACACTTATACACATATAGATCTTATTCCTGCAACTGTATTTTAAGCACTTAGAGAAGTCTCATCTTTGTATCTAACATAATGCCAAAAACAGGACTTAAAAAACATAGATTTGGGCTTCCAGTCAACAGAGAGAGCAGAGTAGGACAGTCCAGGGAGCTGTATCCCACAGAATCAGTGAACAACTAGCAAAAGCTAACGGAGTTGTCTTCCTCAAAACTCTGGAAAAGAGTTAAAGGGTTGAAGTAACTGGACAAGAGCCAAATCTAGAAAATACAGTTCAGCTTCAAAAATGGTAACAGTTCATGGAGCCCTTGCTGATCCCTTCCACGCCCTCTCCCCTGCATGGGGGGAGCCACCCTGAGCTCCCACTCTGGAGCCCTGGCCCAGTTCCAAAGGGAGCAGGGTAACCCTATGCACACACGGGGTACCTGTTTGTCTGTACCACTCTACCAGGTGGTACCCTGAAAGACTGAAACAGACAAGTCATCTGGGGTTCCCTTTCAGAACTTGCCCTGCAGGGAGTAGCTTGCTGACAGTGCAAGCAGTGTACGAAACAAGTCAGAGGACTGGGGCACAGGATTACCTGCTTTAAGTTATACAACAGAGCACCCTAGGGGAAGACAGCCTATTTCATAGGGAGCAGAGAGGGCATTCATATTCCTACAAATAGAGAAATTCTTAAGGCCGTGAACAAGCACAAGCCTAGGACAGGCTCAGGAAAAATAGAAAGACCTACAATTCTGATTCACCACAGTGTGATCGTGATAAGAGAACTAAACTGAAGAGGATCACCAGACAAGGCAGATATTTGTGCTGGTTTGTTGGTTTATGTTAGCTCCTGGCCCTCAAGGAATTCTCTGTCATGTCACTAGCTTGATTCAAACTTAAGGAACAGACACCTCAAAGACTAAGTTCCAGAAATAACACTTCAAAATATTAAAATGTACAATATACAAAAAAATTATTAGAGTAACAGGAAATGATGGTCCAAAGTGTAGCATATATGCCTTTGTATTTTCCCCCCAACACTTTCAGCTCTTTCCTCTTATCACAGCAGCATTTCATTCCATAATAGTTACAAAACAAGCGTTGAGAAAAAAATGTTTGTGAGCTCGTGACTGATAAGCAAATCTTTTATCATGAACACCTAAACATCCCTCCCAGAAACTCTAACAATGATCTGTTCTGCAAAATACTTGACCACCTTCATATTAATAGATCCCGTATGGATGTGGAGGCAGTGGCCCCTGGAGGTTCTGAGGGCCGGGAGAGGGAAAAACAGGTGTAATACGGGGACATTCTCAGGACTTAGGAATTGTCCTGAATGACTTTGCAAAGACAGATGCAGGCCATTATATGTCTTGCCATAACCTACAGAATTGGGTGGGAGAAAGTGTAAACTACAATGTAAACTTTAATCCATGCTTAATGGCAATGCTCCAAAATGTGTTAATCAATTGCAATGAATGTGCTTCAGTAATGAAGGATGTTGTTAATGTGGGAAAATGTGGGAGGTATGGGGAGTGGGGTACAAGGGAATCCCCTGTATTTTTTATGTGACATTTGTATAATCTAAGTATCTTTAAATTTTTTTAAAGATAACAGATCTTACAGTGATTAAAGATACATCAGGTTTTTGATTAAAAAATAATAAATCCCTTACATAATTACTATAACGATGTTAAGTCTGGCCCTGCTGACAAAACATTGTAAATGCTCATTTTACATAGTTACTCTGAAAGTGTAACTTCTGCCCTGCTGGGAAACACTGTAGAAATCCATTTCTTTATTATTCATCCTAAGCATTGCATTCTGTGGGAATCACGCCCTTTCCCACAATGTGCCTTCCCCATCTACACATAGACATATACTCTAACCCTCTCATTTTGCAGTGAGTGCAGACATCAAGTCTCAGAAGCACTAGCTCTCCTCCTGCTGCCAAGGACAAGGATTTTAGACTATAATCTGCCACAGTTCCACTAGCTTGGCCTTCTAGTAAATGCTCACTTGCTTGCCAAGCTAGACTTGTACAAGTCTTTCAGTTTGGTGGGAAACAGTCCTTTTCTACGGCCCCTTGTTATACTCAGAACACAAAGGAACAAGATAAAAATCCAGAAAAGAATAGCAATGAAGATCAAATTCAATTTGAACATACCAAAAAAAGAATTTAAAAAGTTAATCGTCCATATGCTAAATGAGATAAAATCAAAGTGAAAGAACTAAAGGACATCAGGAAAATGAATGAACAATATGAGAGTCTCAATAAAGAGATAGCAGATCGGAGGTGGCAAAAGAAAAAGAACCAGTGAACTCAAAAACAAGACAATGGAAATGACTCAAGGTAAAGAGTATAAAGAAAAAATAATTTTAAATAGGGAGCAGAGCATCAGAGACCTGGGGGACACCATCAAGCATACAAACAAATGCATTATGGAAATCCTACAAAAAGAATGGGAAAAAGGGATTGAAAATCATGCAGAGAAATAATAGCAGAAAATTTCCCAAATTTCACAAAATACATGAATATGCATATTCAAGAAGCCCAACACACCCCAAACAGGATGAACTAAAAAAGAACCATGCCTAAACACATAGTACTCAAACTGGTGAATGCAAAGGCAAGGCAAGAGTTTTGAAAGCTGCTAAAGTAAAGTAAAATGTTTTATACAAGAGTGTCCTAATAAGATTGCCGAGTTCTCAGCAGAAATCATGGAAGCAAGAGGGTACTGGAAATACATAAATGCTGAAAGAAAACAACTGCCAATCAAGAATTTTCTTTCTTTAAGTATGAGAGAGAGACTAAGATATTGCCCAATAAACAATTGCTGAGGAACACAGACACTATTAGACCTTACCTACAAACAATGCTACAGGGATTTCTTCAGATGGAGAGGAAAGGACACTAAATGGTAGATATAAGAGGTATAAAGAAATAAAGACCTCCAGTAAAGGTAACCATATGGACAATTACAAATACCAAAACTATAATATTGTATTTTTGGTATGTAACTTAACTTTTTTACTTCTTACACATTCTAAAATGCAAATGCATAAAAACTAATGGTAAAAGTATGGTTTTAGACATGAAATGTATAAAGATATATAATTTATAACAAGTACAACAAAACGGGAGGGGACAGAGGAATACAGGAAGAGTGTATGCATATGTTATTGGAGATAAGTTGGCATGAAATCAAATGTGATTTTTATAAAACTGGGATGTAAATTTAAGCTACATGGTAACCACAAAGAAAATAATAGAAAAATATATATGTAAAAATTAAGAAATGACTCAAAATGATGCAATACAAAAAATAAAATAAACATAACTATAGGCATTAACAGAAGACTTGAAGGACAAAATAGGTGTAAGATTTACAAAAACCAAATAACAAAATGGCTGAGGAAAGTCCTGCATTATCAGTGATTACTTTAAATGTAAATGGATTAAACTCTCCAGTCAAAAGGCAGAGAATGGCAGAATGGATGAAAAAGCATGACCCAACAATATGCTGTTTACAAGAGACTCACCTTAAATTCAAAATCACAAGTAGCTGGAAAGTGAAAGAATGGAAAAAATATTCCATGCAAAGAGTAACCAAAAGAGATGTAGGGTAACTATACTAATACCAGATAAAAGAGACTTTAAGTCAAAAAATGTTATGAAGGACAAATAAAGCCACTTCTTAGGCTCATTCTCAGCAAGAAGACATAATATATAAATATATATTCATTTAAAGATAGCGCATCAAATAGTGACAGATGTGAAAGGAGAAATGGATGATACTACATCAATAATAGGAGAACTCAGTACTCCGATTCCAAAATAGATAGAACACCTACAGATAATATCAATAAGGAAATATAAGATATAAAAATATAAGATTTGGGCGGCGGACTTGGCCCAGTGGTTAGGGCTTCCGTCTACCACATGGGAGGTCCGGGGTTCAAACCCCAGGCCTCCTTGATCCATGTGGAGCTGGCCCACATGCAGTGCTGATGCACACAAGGAGTGCCATGCCACGCGGGGATGTCCGCACATAGGGGAGCCCCACGCGCAAGGAGTGTGCCCTGTAAGGAGAGCTGCCCAGCGTGAAAGAAAGTGCAGCCTGCCCAGGAATGGTGCTGCACACACATGGGGAACTGACACAGCAAGATGACGTAACAAAAAAGAGACACATATTCCTGTGCCGCTGACAACAACAGAAGCGGACAAAGAAGACACAGCAAAGAGACAGAAAGAACAGACAACTGGGGTGGTGGGGGAGGGGAGAGAAATAAATAAATAAATTTTTAAATAAAAGTATATAAGATTTGAATGAGACTATATGCCAACTAGGCGTAACATACATATCTAGAACATTTCACCCAAAAGCACAAAACATGTGCTTCTCTATTGAACATGCATCACTCTCCAGGAAAGACCATAGAGTAGGTCACAAGAAAAATAAATTAAAATGGAAAATTCAAAAATATGTAGAAATTAAACAACCTACTTCTAACCAATGGGTCAGAAAAGAAATCACAAAGGAAAACAGGAAATCTCTTGAGGTGAATAAAACAAAAATACAACATACCAAAGCTTATGTGATGCAGCAAAGACAATGCTGAGAAGGAAATTTAGTTCCAATAGTTTACCTTAAAAATGAAGAATGATCTCAAATCAGAGAACTAACCACACAAGTGCAAGATCTAGAAAAAGAAAAGTAAGCTAAACCCAAAGTGAGCAGAAGGAAGGAAATAAAGATGATAACAAAGGTAAAGAAATGGGAAAAAAATCAAAGATAATCAATGAAACTAAAAATTGTTTCTTTGAAAAGATCAATAAAATCAACAACCCCTTAGCTAGACCAATAAAGAAGAGAGAGAGAGAGAGAGAGCACAAATAAATAAAGTGAGAAATGAAAGGGGCAATTTTACTACTGACCCCACAGAAATAAAAAGAATTACAAGAGGACTATAAACAACTGTACACCAAAAATTAGTTAAGCTAGATAAAATTAAATTTGTAGAAACACTCAAAAACACCCGCACTAATTCAAGAAAAAAAATGGATTGCTACAGAACCATAACAAGTAAGGAATTTGAATTAGTCAAAAACTTCCCAAAAAAGAAAATCCCAGATAAAATGGTTTCACTGGTGAATTTTATAAAACATTCCAAGAAGAACTGAATGCCAAACCTGTTTGAACTCTTCAAAAAAAAAAAAAAAGAAAAGGAAAAGGTGGAATACTTCCTAACTCATTCTATGAGCCCCAAATACCAAAGCCAGGAAACAATACCACAAGAAAAGAAAATCACAGACCAACATACCTTATGTTGATGTAAAATTCTCAACAAAGTATCAGCAAACAAAATACAAAAGCACAACAAAAGAATTACATACATATTCAAGTGAATTTTTTTTAATGTTATCAGTCTAGGGAATGAGCCCGGGACCTTGAATGTGGGAAACTGGCACTTAACCACTGAGTCACACTGGCTCCCCTGAGTTGTTTCTTTTGTTGTCTGGCTGTTGTTTGTCTTTGTTTCCTGGAGGCACCAGGAACCAAACCTTGGACCTCCCCTATGGGAAGCAGGTGCTCAACCGCTTGGGCCATATCTATGCCCCTCAAGTGATATTTATCCCAGGATTACAATGCTAGTTCAGAAATTAAATGAATTAATGTACTATGCCATATTAATAAATGAAAAACACATAATCATCTCTATTGATGAAGAAAAGGCATCCAACAAAATCAAGCCCTACTTCTTGATGAAAACTCTTAGAAAATATAGAATACAGGAAACTTTCTCAAAATGATGAAGGGCATCTATGAAAAAAACCACAGCTAACAACCTAATGGTGAAAGACTGAAAGTGTTCCAAGTTCAGGAACAAGACAAGGAAGTCCACTATTGCTATTGTTATTCAACACTGCATTGGAAGTTCTAACCAGAGCAATTAGGGAAGAAAAAGAAATAAAAGGCAGACAAGATGGAAAGAAAGAAGTAAAACTCTATTATGGAGATGACGTGATCCTATTTTTAGAAAACCCTGAAAAATCCACACACCAAAGCTACTAGAGATAATAAGCAAATTCAGCAAGAGGCAGGGTACAAGATGAATATATAAAAATCAGTAGTTTTTCTATACACTAGTAATGAATCATCTGAAAAGGAAATGAAGAAAAAATCAATTTACAATAGCAACTCAAAGAATTAAATATCTAGGAACAATTTAACCCAGGATATAAAGGATCTATTCACAGAAAACTGCAAAACATTACTAAAAGAAATCAAAGAATACTTAAATAAATGGAAGTGCATTCCATGTTCATGAATTGGAAAACCGAATATTGTTAGGATGTCAGTTCTACCCAAAGCAATTTTACAGATATAATACAGTCCCAATCAAAGGTCGAATGGTCTTCTTTACAGAAAGTAAAGTGTTTCATATCTGGAATATATGAAGAAACCCTACAAATCAATAACCAAAGACAATCAAACCAATTAAAAACTGAGCTAAAGACCTGAATAAACATTTTTCCAAAGAAGACATACAAATGGACAAGAAGCACATTAAAAATGCTCAGCATCATTAGCAAACAAGGAAATGCAAATCAAGACCACAGTGATATACCATTTCATACCCACTAGAACGACTACTATTAAAAAAAAAAAACTCATAAAATCACAAGTTTTGGAGAGGATGTAGAGAAACAGACACCCTCAAACTTTGTTGGGAATGTAAAATGGTGCAGCTGCTGTGGAAAACAGTTTGGCATTCGTCAGAAAGTTAAATATAGAATGACCCAGCAATCCCTCTACTAAGTATATACCCAAATCAACCAAATGGAGGAATTCAAGCATATCTTTGCTAACCAATTTTCACAGTGGTATTGTTCGTAGATGTGAAGATGGGGAAGTGCTGGATTCCTCTAGGTTCTTGGCTGTGTTGCTTAAAAAGAATTTAAGAACAAGCCAGTTTAGTTAGAGCAGCAAAAAGAATTTATTGAGAAATAGGGGGAAAGAACAGCTTGCTGAAAAATGGGAGAGAGGACAAAATACGTACCGAGATCTGGTGTGGTCTTCTCCATGCAGAGAGAGCAATCTGGCTTGTGTGGTCACCTTTATTAAACTAATGATTATCCCTCCCAATGCTCACACTCAGGTGAGGGGTCTCAGGTGTTCTTGGCTACCCCGTCAATAGTGGGGGCCAATGGTGAGAACTATTTGGAATATCCAGGGCCAAGGACGGTTCTGGAAAGAGAAACTGGGACCTCAAAGTCCAACTTAAGGTCTCAGCAGGTCTTGCAGCCAGGTTGTCTGTTGGCCATGTTGTGGCTTGTCTTCCCGTGTTCCTGGCTAACCTGCCTCAAATGGAAGTAGTATATCCACAGATGGAAGCAATCCAAGTGTTCATCAATAGATGAATGAATAAACAAAATGTGGTATATACAGACAAAGGAATATTATTCATTTATAAAAAGTAATGAAGCTCTGATACTTACAAAAAATATGAATGAAACTTGAAGACATCCTGTGGACAGAAATAAGCCAGAAAGAAAAAGACGAGCATTGTATAATTTCACCAATATGAAATAACTTAAATAAAGAAAAAATTCAGAGTCAGAACTAGAATACAGATTATTAGAGGCTGGGATGGGTATAAGAAGTGGGAAGTTAATTCTTAATTGATAAAGAACTTCTGTTGGGAGTGATGGAAAAGTTCTGGTAATGAATAGTGGTGATGGTACGTCTATATTGTGACTGTAATTAACACCACTGAATTACATATTTGAATATGGTTAAAAGGGGAAATTTTAGATTACATAAATGTTATTAAAATAAAAATTTTACAAAAACAAAGGACTGTATTGTACAGTGAACTGTAACTATTAAACTATGGACTATGGTTAACATTTAATAACACTGTTTCTTTCAATCATCACAAAGGTACCACACTCATGCAAAGTGTTAATAATGGGGCACATGTGGGAACTCTGTAGTTTCTATATGATTTTTCTGAAAACTTTTCTAATAAAATAAATTATTTTAAGAAAATTGTTAAAGAAACGTAGACAAATCTTAAAAATACCTAGAAAACAATTGAACTACAGGTTAGAAAACTGACAAAGAGAAGGAAAAAGTGTCAAGGATAAAATCACATGATAAGATTTCAGAGTAAAAACTTTCTGATTTGATGTACTTGGAAGAAACTACTGGCTCAAATCTAGTAGAGTCTTTTCCAAAAATAGTCCTCATTTGCTGGTTTAAATTTTTTATATCAGCAGTGGTTTATTTGGTAACAGATTTCAGAGGCAGGTTTTCAATGAGTCTCCCTATTGCTAAAGATGGGAAAATAAGAAACAATTTGATCCATGAGAGAACATTCCAGCTAAATATTGATATGTTAACAATCGCAGCAGTAAAAATATACATTACTGCAACTCGGTTTTTTATAGGACTGTAAGCAAAGATAAACATTATACTAATTAAGATCAGAGACAAAACCTGATTAATCAAAATGGTCATAAAACAGAATATAATCCAGAAACACACATATAAAAGCATCTGATTTTAAAGCATAATACTAAGTTATAAAAATCATACTTTTAGTCAGTTTAGGATTCCCAACACAGATAAGATGGCATAAACTTATTTCTCCCTGTTCCTCACTATTAAGTACAACTATAAACACCAGGACTAATGCCAGAGGCAACCAAGGGACAAGTCTGAATGATGGTATATGAGGGGAGAACTGATTTGGGATCCCAGGACTTGAGGAATAACACACCTGCAAACATCTTATATTCCCCCTTGCACAACAGAAGGAGACCACCCAGGCCCAGTGTGTTATGACACTCATCCAACAACAGAAGGCAGCCCAGGTAAATTCATGCCTGAACCAAATCAAACAGGAGTCCCTCAGAAAACACTGGGCAAGCTGGTAACACTGACAAGAGGGGCCCATTGAGAACTCCTCTTCCTGTGAGACCAGGGAAAGTGCTTTCCTTCCCTGCTGGACCTGAGTCAATCTGCCATCTCTGAGAGATACTGGGTCAACTGGATGAGAGAGGCAACAGGAACCCAACACCTGGCCATCACAACAAGCTCCTTCCTGGCCCAGCAAGTAACTTCATTGCCAAAGGCCTGATACTCCTTCCACCCTGACCAATTGTCCTATCAGACAACTTCAACAGGAACAAGTAGAATCTAGTCGTACCAGCTAACCAAGCAGACCAAAACAGTACAACAATGGCTCTGAAAATTAAACTGTCATTGAAACCACAGTCCCTAAAATTAGACCAGAACTGCACAATAATTCATAAAATATGAATACTTGGTAAAATGAAAGATTTAAATAGGACCCATAATTCCTAACATAATAACCAAAATGTCCAAGATACATTCAAAAATTACCCATCATATCAAGAACCATAAAAATAACAACTTGAATTTTAAAAAGCTGATATCTTCATCAAGATGAATCAGATGTTGAAATTATTTGACCAACTTAAAGTCCATCAGAAATGCTTCCACCATCAATTACAAATTCTCTTAAAACAAATGAAAATCATAAAACCTGAGCCAAAAAAAAGTTAAAAACTGAATCAAATGGAAATTACATGGAATGATAAACTAAAAAATATAGTAACAAATAAAAACTCACTGGATGGGCTCAATAGAGAGGAGATGACAAGCACAGAATCAGTGACTTGAGAACAAATCAAAAGAATTTACCCATTTAGAACAAGAAAATAGACTGAAAAAACAAAAACAGTCTCAAAAACTGTGTGACAATAATAAAAAGTTCCAATATTTTTATCTTTAGGATCCCAGAATAAGAGGAGAAAAAGAGTGGCGGTAAAAGAGTATTTGAAGATATAATATCTACTAGCAACCAAATTAGGCAAAAGATACAGTTCTATAAATTCAAGAATTTCCATGAATACCAAACAGTATAGACTCAAAGATCCCACAGCAAGACACATCTTTATTAAACATCAGAAAGTAAATAAAAAGAAAAATCTTGGAAGCAGCCAGAGAAAAATGATGCATTACCTATAAGGTAAGACCAATTTGAATGAGAGCTCATTTCTCATCTGAAACCATGAAAAACAGAAAGAAATGTCACATTTAAAGATTGGCTCTAAATGTTCTTCAAACAAAGGAAATAATAGAAGAAGGGATTTTAGAGAATGAAGAAAGAAGAACAGCAGGAGCAGAAATAAGGGTACACACTATAAACTACCCTTTACCTGAAAAGTTTTACAAATCATATTTGATGATTGAAACTAAAATTAAAAGACCATCTGGTACTCAAACAATAATATTTAAAAGTGAGGATAGTAAAGGAAACTGAATGGTATTAAGGTTTCTACCTTTACTCAAAGTAGTAAAATGCTGATACAAGTTGATTGTCGTAAGTTATATATGTATACTGTAATTAGTAGAACAGCCATCATACAGGCTATACAAAGAAGTACACTCACAACCACTATTAATAAATTAAGATGAAATCCTAAATAATGTTCAAGAAAGGCAAGAAGAGAAAAATAGAGTGAGAACCAGAAGAAATAAACAGAAAACAAATAATAAAAGCTCTAATATATTAATAACCACCTTAATGTAAACAGTCTAAATACAACGATTAAAAGACATAGATTGACAGAGTGAATTAAAACACAAACCACCAATATGCTATTTATAAGAAACTCACTTTAAATTCAATGGCACAGGTAAGATGAAAGTAAAGGGATGGAAAAGGATATATTATACAAATAGTAACTGAAATAAAAGTAGCAATAGCTATATTACTATCAGACAAAGTAAATATCAGAGCAAAGAAAATTACCAGAATCAAAGAAGGACATTACATAACAACAGAAGTATCACTACAGCAGGTAAACATAATGATACTAAATGTGCACACACTAAACAACAAAGCCCCCAAAAATGGGGGGCTGGGGGGACCAGGAGGGCAGGAGAAGGCCAAGAGCTGAAAGGAAAAATATACAAATTGACAATTATAGTTGGGGGCCTCTAAATCCCACCTTAGCAACTGATAGAACAATTAGACAGAAAATCATTAAGAACATAAAAATTCTGAACACAATAAACTACTTTAATCAAATTATATATATAGAACACTCCTTCCAAAACAAAACAAACTACTTTTTTTTTCAAATGTCCATAAAACATTTACCAAGACTGACCATATCTTGGGTCATAAAGCAAACCTCAACAGATTAAAAAGAACTGAATTCAGAGGGTATTCTCTGACCATAGTGGAATCAGATCAAAGACAAGAAATCTTCAAACAGATTGAAACTAAGCAATATGTTTCCAAACAATCCGTGTTTGGAAAGTATAAAAGCAAATAAAAACATAAAGAACTGGTTGAAAATAAAAATAGAGCATATCAAAACATGAGAAATGTAGCTAAAGCTGTGTTGAGAAGGAAATTTATAGCACAGAAGGCATATATTAGAAAAGAGAGGTATCTCAAATAAATACTCTTTGTTCATACCTCAAGAAAATATAAAAAGAAGAGCAAACTAAACCCAAAGCAAGTATAAGGAAGGAAATAAATGATAAGAGCAGAAAGTAATGATATTGAAAAGTAAAACACAAGAAGAGAAAATCTTGGTTCTTAAAAAAAAATCATTAAAATTGGTAAACCTTACACAAGACAGACAAAAGTAAAAGAAGATACACGCATATTTTTTGAATGTAACATAAAATAAATAAATAAAGAGAAAAAATAAAAATAAAAAAAATAAAGGGGATTCCATATACCCCATCCCCTGGCCCTCCTGTGCTTTCCTCCATTAACATCTTTCATTGGTGTGGTAGATTTGTTACTATTGATGAACATACATTTAAGCTTTGCAACTAACCGTGGTTTACACTTTGCACCACACAATTTTATAGGTTTTGGCAAAATGTACAATGGCCTGTATCTGTCACTGCAATATCACACAGCACAATTCCAAAGACACAAAAATATTCCCCAAGTGCCCCATATTGCACCTATTCTTCCCACTCCCTTCTCATTACCTCCAGCGACCACTACCTCTAGATCAATGCTAGTAAAATAATGTCTACTTTAGTCTATAGCTGCATTTCTCCCTAAGTTTGTTCATTCTTGAATCTTTTCTCTAACCTAAACCTTCTTTGATTCCCTCATGTTTTAATCTAGGATAACAATGTCAGCATTCGATGGTCTTTAGGTCATGCTCATTAAATATTAGTGAAATAAAGAACTTGAAATGTAATATCATACTTCTGAAATACTCTGTATCTTCATAAAGTAAATGTTGGTAAATTCTAATATACACTCAATATTTTCTTCCAATCTTAAAATGTGCAGTGGACCTGAAATTATTTAAACCTTCTCTTTTGTATTTTCATAAATTTTGTATTTTTCTCCAAACACCTTAATTTCATTTGTTAAATTTTTTTCTAATACTTTTATGTTTCTGTAGCTATTTTATTAGGATATTTTTGTTCTATTGTACTTTTTACCATGTTATATAGCCTAACAAATAGCTAATTTATTCTATACTTAAAATTTTGAAAAATACTTCTCTTAATGTGTCCATGCAGTCGTGGTTTCAAGAGTTATGTATTGAGTACACTGATGGATAGTTGGGTGCACTAGTGAATAAGAGAAACTTAAATATATCAAGTGAAATAAAGATTAATCAGAGTCATCAAAATAATAAATTAACCTGAATTTTATAATATCAATGAATTAAAAAAATTTTTTTAATTAAAAAAAGAAGAGAATATACAAATCACAAAATTATATCAGGAATGAAATAAGCATTATCACTACAGGCTGTCACTGAAATCATTTAAATGACCAAACTTATGCTTATAAATTTGAAAATTTACACTGCATGGAGCAATGCCTCAAAAACCACAAAAACTGAAATCCAACCAAGATGAAACAGATCATCTGAATAGTCCTAAAACCATTAAAGAAACTGGATTCATAATTAAGATGATCCTGGAAAGAAATTTCCAGGCTCAGATTGTTTCACTGGAGAACTCTACCAAATAAATACTTAATGAAGAATTAACATCAATTTTACAAAGTCTCTCCAGAAATTAGAAGAGGAGAGAATACTTCCAACTCATTTTATCAGGCCACTATTACTCTGATACCAAAACCTGACAAAGATAACACTAGAAAACTGCAGATCATTATCTCTCATGAACATAGATGCAAAATCCTCAACAAAAATGTTACAAACCAAATCCAACATTGAATAAAAAGAATTAAACACCATGACCAAATGATATTTTTCCAGGTGTGCAAGGGTAATTTTAACACTGAAAATCTGTAATCCACCATATTAAGAAGCTAAAGAAGAAAAATCATATAATCATATCCACTGACATAGAAAAGCACTTGACAAAAGCCAAACCTTCAAGGTAAAAACTCTCAGAAAACTGAAATAATGGGTAACTACCACAACTTGATAAAGAATATCTATTAAAGCCTACAGCTAGCAACAGACTTAATGATGGAAGATGGGAAACTTTTCTACTAATTTCTGGAACAAGGAAAGTATATTTGTTCTTACTACTCCTTGCAACATTGTGCTGTCAGTTAGAGCCTGTGCAATGAAGCTAGAAAAAAATAATGATGAAAGGTGTACATATTCAAAAGGAAGAAATATAACTATCATTATTTGCAGAAAATAGGATTGATTATGCTGAAAATCTCAAGGAATCAACCAATAAACGTGTAGAACTAAAAGGTGAGTTCAGCAAGGTTGCAGGATTCAAGATCAACACAAACATTTAATCACATTTCTATATACTAACAAAGAACAAGAAAAACCAAAGTCAAAAGCATAAGGAAATTTACAATTGCTCCAAAGATAATAAAATATTTAGGAATATACTTTACAAAGCATGAATAGTATCTATATGCTGAAAATTACAAAATGCTGATGAAAGCTATAAATGACATAAATAAAGATCCCATTTTATGGACCAGAAGACTTAATGCAGTAATGATGTCAATTCTCTCCAAATTTATCTGTAGGCTTAATGTAATTCCTATTAGAATCTCAGCAAGTTTTGAGAAATGGACAAACTTATTCTAAAATTTTCATGGTAAGGCACACTACATAATATCTAAAGCAATCTTGAAAAAGAATAAAATGGGCAATATCACTCTACTCATATAAAGGCTTGGTAGGTGGTTACGGTAATCAAGAAAGTACAGTATTATTGGAGGAATACACACATAGCACAATGAAATAAGAGAAAGAACCCAGAAATAGACCAACACAAATATTCCCTACTAATTTTTGTCAACAATGAAAAAGCAATACAATAAGGAAGAACAGTTTTTTCAACAATGTGCTGGAGCAATAGGCTATCCACAGGTTAAAAAATAGTAATAATAACCTCACTCTAAATCTCACACACTATAAAAATTAACTCAAATGGCATCACTGATTTACATGTAAAATATAAAACATTTTTAAAATAGGAGAAATCTTCAGAATCTAGAGCAAGACAAAGATTTCTTACACTTGATGACCAAAGCACAATCCATAAGAGGAAAACTGGGTAAATATTTTTGGCTTTATTTATTTTTTTAATATTATATTCACAAAATATGAGGTCCCCATATACCCCCCACTCCCCTCAGCCCACTCCTCTCCCCATAGCAACAATCTCCTCCATCATCATGAGACATTCATTGCACTTGGTGAATACATCTCTGAGCACCGCTGCACATCATGGCCAGTGATCCACGTCATAGCCCACACTCTCCTACCTTCCACCCAGTGGGCCATGGGAGGACATACAATGTCCGGTAACTGTCCCTGCAGCATCACCCAGGACAACTCCAAGTCCCGAAAACGCCTCCACATCTCATCTCTTCCTCCCATTCCCCACCCCCAGCAGCCACCATGGCCACTTTCTCCATACCAATGCCACATTTTCTTCGATTACTAATCACAATAGTTCATGAATAGAATATCAGTAAGTCCACTCTAATCCATATTCTATTCCTCCATCCTGTGGACCTTGGAATGGTTGTGTCCACTCCACATCTATAGCAAAAGGGGGCTTAGATTCCACATGGATGCTGGATGCAATCCTCCTGCTTTCAGTTGTAGGCACTCTTGGCTCCATGGTGTGGTGGTTGACCTTCTTCAACTCCATGTTAGCTAAGTTGGGTAAGTAAAACTGGGTAAATCTGATGCCATCAAAACAAAAACAAAACTTTCCTGAGGGAAAGACACTGATAAGAGAATGCAAAAGTAACTACAGACTAGGAGAAACTATCTGCAAATCATATATCCAACAGAGGACGGTATGTCAAAATACAACAATAAATCTAATAAACAATTCAATTACAAAATAGGCAAAAGACATGAGAAGACATATTTCTCCCATCTATATATTCCCCAAAAGAAATATAGAGATGGTGAATTAGTACATTAAAAAATGTCCAACATCATAAATGAAAATTAAAACTACAATGAGTTATTACTATACACCTATTGAAATGGATAAAATAAAAGTTACAACATCAAATGTTGGTGCAAATGTGAAGGGCCTGGGCACACTGCTGGTAAGATACAAAATGGTACAGCCATTCTGGGAAAACAGTTTGTCAATGTCTTATAAAACTCAGCATGCAATTACCATACAACCCAGAAACTGCACTCATAGGCATTTACCCAGGGGAATGAAAACTTATCTTCACAAAAATCCTGTTCATAACAGCTTTATTCAAAATAGCCCAAGACCAGGAAAACCCCCAATGTTTGCCAGCAGATGAATGGTAAAGCTTGGATAAATCTCATAGCAATCATGCTGAATAAAAAAAGGGAATCCTAAAAGATTGCATTCTGTATGATTCCATTTATATAACACTTCTGAAAGACAAAGGTTCAGAAATGGAGAAAAGTTTAGTGATGGGAAGGGGGAAGGAAGATTGGTAATAAAAGGGCAACAACAGAGAGCTGTGTGGTAATGAGATTGTTCTATGCCTTCACTGTAGTGATTGATACATGAACCTACACAACTAAATACAAATACAACACACACACACACACACACATGAGTACAAGTGGATATGGAGTTACCTTGAGTGAGATCAATGTCAGTATCCTGGTCATGATAACGTACCAGACTTTTGCAAGATGTGAGCAATAGGGAAAACCGGGTAAAGTATACAAAGGATCTGACTATATTATTTCTAAAAATTACATGTCAATCTATAATTATCTCAAAAATTTTAATTAAAAATCAGTGTAAATAGTTCAGATAAACTATACTGGGCATAAAAAGAAAGATTTCTTTTTACTGGTTTTTTTTTTTGGATTATTAATTTCAAAATACTGGAATGTGAGAAACCATTACTCCTAAAATTATAATCATACAACACATTTTTTAAGTTTTAAGTTTTCATATTATTTTATAAAGGACTGTCATTTCTATTATATCACCTGGTTATTTTGGCCCTTTGAGATAATGTGATTATTAATTCAATTTTATAGATGGGGAAACTGAGGTACAGAGATATTAAAAAGTCTTGACCAACACTGCACTGTCAGTGAAGCGCCCAATTAAGACCCTAAAACAATTCTTCGGATTCCCTATTATATCCTCTGCCTCTCGATAATTTAATGATTTCTTGATGACCCGGAAAGACTTTCAAATGTTACACTGTGCCAGGCTCAAAAATAATCATTTAGTCATCATGAATATTATAGATGGAAATGCTATAAAAGAACTGACTTGAATCCATAGTGATATTTTTGATGTCAATGTTTTCTTACTCAATAAAGCAAAAAAATTTTAAAAAAACATTCCTGCCAGTCTGAATAAATAGAATTTTATTAACTATGAATATTTAAATATATGTGAACAAAGTTCTCAAATAAAACATATTAATGTAAAAGATGGAACAATATTTTAATGAATCAGAAGCAAACATTATTGACCCAGTATGCATGCAGGGATGTGTATTGATCTGATGTCATGTATTTTTTGGTTTGATGTAAAAAGTCCTTAATATTGCTATTTCTTGAACTTGAGCCTTGGGTTAAAGGTGCTAATTTAATGAAAATGCACAATAGACAGTGAATCCTTTCTGGGTGTTATCTATTCTGATAAACAGTAATGAGCTTTTCACTATAAATACAGCTATATTATGATGCTATTTTGGATAACATTCTGCGGAAATAGTTACTAAGAAATGTCATCTAAATTTACCACTGAGCCAGATGACTTGATCTGATTTCATCCCTAGTTGTTCTAACTAACTGAGATATCATATTTGTGGAGAAACAAAACTGGAATTATAGCATTGAAAAGAAAATGATTACTATCAACAGCAATCTGAGTTATTTCACGTTTGAATGGAATTCTAAAACATATTTCGACATCTGAGAGGATAAAGAGAAATAACCATTTTTAAAAACATTTAAATGCTTTAATAGACTTTATATATAAGCTAAAAGATAAAATTAGTATGCTGTGCCCTTATTAGTAAATTTCTGTAGAATTACAGCTGAGGAACAGCCAGGAACTAGAAATCGTGGGTGGAATTATCAGAACCCAACATCTTTCTAAACTGAAATCTGTGCAACTAGGTTTTTTTATTTATCAATACCCCCGCTTCTTCCAAAAACATTTGAAACTGGCAGGACTAAATAACATTCACATTTCAAGGGGCATCCATTTGACAACCTCTTAATCTGAGTAACCTGAGTCATCAAATTAAAGTAGCTTTACTTGGCAAGAATTCTGTGCGTCCATGAATCAAGACAATCTAAAAATGCATAAAAGATGCAGTGCCACCATCACCACATAACAAAACCACAGATTTGAATGTGTTCTCTATACAAGTCAAAGCTAATCTGCTCACTGAGACACACCTTCCTCTGATTAGCCGTCATGCCCCGATTCACACTGAGAGCCCATGAATGTCCTATGTAAACTCCTGCCCCTGTCTGTGGTTCAAAGAGGAGTCTAAGCTTTTTCTCCTGTCTTTTTAGTTCTTTTTCTACCAGCTCAATTTTAGGCAAATGTTAATTCTTTTTAAAAAAAAGGCTCCTTTTTGAAGTTTATTGTGGGCTAAAAACTGCACTGATTGGGTAACTAAACCTGAAGACGTATAGTAACTTTTCTAACATCACAGAGATGCTTAGACTGGAACGTAGGTCTATTTTCTCTCCAACCCTCAGTCTTAATTTGGCATCCAGCAGGTATTTTAGTTTCCCTGGGGTTATCTTTCTACTTCTTTATTTTTAGTAAGGTCTTTCCAGGAAGAGAGCCCTGTTATCTACTGCCAGATACTGATGATGATGACTGCCCCTGCTAGAACCTCGCCTTCATAACCAAACCCTTGACACCCACCTATAGAAACCTAGCAGCACTGACCCCCTGAAAGACCAGAGCCATACTGGCTCCTTGTAAACGAATCAGCATTCAGCTTCAGGGGTTTGCATAAAGATTAAATGTTCCCATTTTTCTTATGTTTATAAACTCAATCCTTAAATTTTATTTTAAAGAATTTCAGCTAGCTTAGCAAGTATTTTCGGCCACCATTGCTTTTCAGCAATTACCTTAATGCTGGCATTTTTAATACTGCACTATTTTCAAAGACTCTCAGATAGGATTGTTGTTGAAGGATTACTATTTCTTTCCCTAAATTCCCAGGTTAAAAACTGGGTTCTTGGTAATTTCTTGTTCCAACTACCCTCCTGTTATTCCAGCCAGTCTGTCTTTTACAATCTGCTCATTCTTTCTACTCATTCTTACTCTTTTAGCAGGAAAATATGATCTACAATTTTATTATTAGCCCAAGTGGCAACTTTCAAAAACATGCAACTAGTTCCAGAGCTGATCTTTTTTATAATGTCTATGAGCAAGTAGTGCAACTACTCATGTTCAGAGACTGTGTAAGTGTCACCATCACCTACAGAGTCCTAGATGGAATTCTTTTGTATTCCATGTAGCACCAAGTTTAGGGTTAGGCATAGAGTAAGTTTTTGGAATTGAGTTGAAATGAGGGCATGCTTTATCAAATATTTATTACTAGTCTAGGAATTTTAAAAGCAGATGTCATTATCTTAGATGACACCAAATTTTCCAAATGATATGCACTGTATATTTTCTCATGCAAATATTTTTTTCAAGAGCTGTATGCAATGGAATCTCACTGAAGAACACGGAGGCTTTGTAAAACTAGATATATCAAAGGAACTATTATTTTAAGTCATTGATAATTCCATTTAAAGTATTACCTCTAGTTTAAAGAAGAGATAACACACACATGGTTAAAAAAAAAAAAGAAAATGTTAAGAGAAGGGCCCAGGCACTCAGTGCACTGACTTCTCCACCTTCACCTCCCTATGGTGCCTGCAGCCCCCTTGCTGCTTCCCTCAGCCAAAAGGCCCAGCATTCTGACATCTACCATATCTATTCTCAGGATCGTTTGACTTTGTGGAAATCCCACCATTGATCTCTTCACCCCAAAAGAGTTCTTCAGAGCTGCTATGCTCAGTGGTGCCTCAACAGGTATCTATGAGGCCCTCGAGCTCCAGGACAATGACAAGACCCACTACATGAGGAAAGGTATCTCAAAGGCTGTTGAGCACATCAATAAAACTGTTAGGCCTGGGAATAGGAGAAGATGGACAAACTGATGATAGAGATGGACAGAACTGAAAATAAATCTAAATGTGGTGCAAACACCATTCTGGGAGTGTCCCTTTCTGGGAGTGTCCCAAGTGTGGGGCTATGGAAAACGGAGTTCCCCTGTACGTCACACTGTTGACTTGGCTGGCAATTCTGAAGTCATCCTGCCAGTTCCCGCTTTCAATGTGATCAATGGCAGCTCTTACACTGGTAACAAGCTGGCCATGAAGGAGTTCGTGATCCTCCATTGGAGCAGTGAACTTCAGGGAGACCATGCACATTGAAGCGGACGTTTACCACAAACTGAAGAAATCACCAAGGAGAAGTATGGGAAAGATGCCACCAACTTGGGGGATGAAGGAGGTTTTGTTCCTTTATTCCTGGAAGATAAGACAAGATGCCTTGGAGCTGCATAAGAATGCAATTGGGAAAGCTGGCTACACTGACAAGGTGGTGACTGGCATGAACATTACTGCCTCTGAGTTCTTCAGGTCTGGGAAATATGACCTGGACTTAAAGTCTCCTGATGACTCCAGCAGGTACATCACTCCTAACAAATCAGCAGACCTGTATGAGCCCTTCATCAAGGACTACTTAGTGGAGTTCTTCGAAGACCCCTTTGACCAGGATGACTGGGAAACGTGGAAGAATTTCACCACCAGTGCAGGAATCCTGGTGGTGGAGATGACCTCACAGTGACCAACACAAAGCAGATCGCCAAGGCCATGAGGGAGAAGTCATGCAACTGCCCCTTGCTCAAAGTGAACCAGACTGGCTCTGTGACCGAGTCCCTACAGGTGTACAAGCTGGCCGAGTCCAACAGGTGGGGTATCACGGTGTCTCACCCCTCGGGGGAGACTGAAGACACCTTCACTGCTGACCTGGTGGTAGGGTTCTGCACTGGACAGATCAAGACGGGCACACCTTGCCAGTCTGAGCACTTGGCCAAGTACAACCAGCTCCTCAGAACTGAAGAGGAACTGGGCAGCAAGGCTAAGTTTGCTGGCAGGCAGTTCTGAAATCCCCTAGCCAAGTAAGATCTGGGCCATGAGCCACTGAGCCCTTCACATACCAGTCTGTTCCTGGTGTGAACACAGGCAGCTCAAGGCTCCATGCCAGGCCTGGCAAGGCCCTCTGGTAGTTAATTCCTTCTTCCACCCTGTGATGTTCTCACTGCTTTGTTAGAACTGCTGCAGAAGCCAAGCCTGACCATCTGGAACCCTCGTGGAAACCTAGCTTTGTGATGATGTGATCGGCCCAAATTATTGTTTTTCTCACCTTGCTTCCCACATACATGTACAATGTCATCTCCAAGGTAGCCATGGGAAGGTTCCCAGTGATTGTGCATGCAAAATAAAAAGCCTTAGTAACCACACACACACACACAAAAGTTAAGACACACATAGTTGCCTAAATATAAAACTAACAAACATAAACATAATATTAAAAACAAACATAAAAGATTACTGAAAAGTAAAACAAACATATATGGCATTAGAGTAGGTGTTTTAACTAACAAACTGGACCAGATATAGGAAAATCAACCAAAAAATATTAACAATTTGGTGACATTTCCTCAAGCTAACATGAGCCATGAATCTTTTCACTTTTTATCAGAATTGAGTTATTTCACTGGAGGCTGTTGGAGACGAATAATCTACCTATCCATATTTCCAGACCTCTTTCAGCCTACCTTTATACACAGACATTTGTACAGTCTGTTATATTAACCAGAATCTATTGGACTTAAATGACCAAGGACTGCTTAGCAGTGAAGGCGCTCTGCCCTCCGTCAGGTTACTCCTTTGTGGTAACTGTCCAACACTGCTAAGCAAATTATTGCTAAATTCCTAACATTATCCTTTTATAGAACTGATGATCTGTAACATCATGATCAAATGCTGGCTTAAAATTCTAAACCCTTTGTTGAGCCTACATTAAACTTTAATGCATACAATAAAGGAAAATTGGCACTACAATTGAGGACAACAGCGGAAATGAGAATCTGTCAGTTTAAGGGTGCTCTTCCAGTGAAACTGCAAACTAAAAGTCCCGAATTTCTGACACTGATAGGCCAATTTCTATTCATTTTGGAATACTTGTTCCTATCTTTAACATTACTTTAATATTATAGCATAAATGCTATGTTCCTGTCTTACCTAAGTAATCCTAGACGGAAAACTTATGTTTGTTTGGTTGTTGTTCCTGTGGTTTATTTTTGCGACCATGGAAGCAAAAGTGGAAATAAGTGAAGTCAAAAAGGGGTGGGAGCCCTAAAGCCTGGAGAAAAACACTATGAATAGCTAAATGATATACATTTGTAAGAGACATCTAATTTTTCTTCTCTATCCACAATAACAGTTGTATTGATTACCTGTCTCTAAAAGTCATACCTGATGTTCCCCATTTAGTGAGCTCAACATCAAGTCATAATATTCTCCTCTGTTACCCATATGAGTATTCTCTTAGTCAAATCGATCAAAATAATATGAACAAAATTCCTTCAGTTCAAACATTTCCATGTAAGAGGAAAAGACATTCTCTCCCAAAAGTAAAAATTTATAAATATGATCAGAGGTGAGGTAATCTGGATGTATTCTTGAAAATTCTGAGGTGCTAGATTTGAGACCAAATTATCAGTCTTATTTTCTGCATTATACATAAGCCAATGAAGCAGGATAGAATAGGGACCTGAGGAGGAAGTGGTCAGAAAGCCTAATAAGTCTGGTAAGAGAAACTAAGGCATTGACTTGTTTACTACATTAGCCTGCTGAATCACACAGGCAAGTTAGGAAGGGGCAGCTTACAAGCACAAACGCCCAAAGGCTGCACTAGCAGAAGGCAGCCAGCAAAGAGGGAAGGGATGAGGGGGACATCAGCACCCACCCACCCACCTAGTGTTTTAAGTTAGCCCATGCTTCATGGACAGTAACATCACGCTCGTGGACAGTGACCAGTGGCTATCACCGCCAGTCAACTCATTCTGCAGAGGTCATAGACAGCAACCAGAAGCCAATCGCCACCAGACAGCAACTCCTACACCCCTAGGAAGTCCACACTCCTGGTTCCCCACACCGTAAGCCCTTGCTTATCAGCACAGACCCTGGAGTCCTGTACCCCCATAAAACAGGGACCCCAGGGCAGAACTTCACATTTTCTCCCTTGAAAATGCCCACCTTCATCTCTCTGAAGGTGTATTTCTGTTCTCTTGCCTTACCCCCCAATAAAGTATCTGTTGGTTTAACTGATTTATGGCTCGTCCTTGAATTCTTTTTTGTGACAAAGCCAAGAATGTAGACACCTGGACACTGTCTCCAACAATACTAAAGGGATAGAAATTTCTTAAATGATAGGTGAAAGCAATTCAGCTTACTAAACTGTTTTTTCTTAGTTTACAAAGGTGTTAAAATTAAGGTTTAAAAGACTTATTCAAGGACATACGGTTTGTAAGTGGCAGAATTGGGTTTTGACTTCACAACCCTCTAAAATTAGAGCACACATTCATATTCAATACATTATTCTCTCTGCCCAATAATGAAAATTTCAATGATTGATAACTTTATAGCTATATCTATATTATTCATTCAGCACCTCTATAGGTCAGTTGCTCATGTGGCCTTATGTTCATCTAAATCCAAAGAAGGTACAATTTGATTTCAAGAATCTGCTACTCAAACAAAGCAGACCAAAGTGCTGCAAATATGAGAATCAGAAACATACCCACAATAGGCAATGTCAATTTACATGAGGAGAGACTGTGAACCTGAAGTGCACGCCCAGCATCACCCATGGCTTACTTTTGGACTTATGGCCAAGGATGGGGGAAGAGTTTCTGTTCCCTGCATGTTAACCACAGGAACCTGGCAGGAGCAAGAAGGCCAGCATCAACCATGTTAAAAGCTCCAAAGGAGGTGTGACACAATGCCCACAGGACCAAGTGTGAGCAAGTATAGAGTTCATTGTTTTAAACGTCTTTATGTTAAAAAAATTTTAAGCTTAAAGAATTATTTTCCCATAAAAGACTCAAAGCAAGCAGGCTCACTCTTAGGTTTTGTAAGAATACCAACCATTAAGAGACTGCAAATTTCCATTTAAAAATTATTGATTGCCTAATGTGTACAGGGGAAACTGGAAAACAGAAGAAAATGTAAAGAGTAAATGAACAAAAAGACTATAATAACAAAACTAAATGCCTTAACAGAAGTGAAGTGCTGTGAGAGATTGGAAAGAGAACAATAAAAATGGAGAGTTGCCAGAAGTTGTTCAACCAAGAGTCATAAAGGCTATGTCTTGACATTGATGAATTTACTAAGGTCCAGGACTGGGTCCTGACTTCTGCCAATTGAACTCTCAAGGACTAAAGATGAATCAGAATACTAATTTTTATTTCATAAGATAATTTTTAATTTACATCCCTGATAATCATACTTCCTCTCAAATTAACATTAACAATTTGATCATGGAGCCTGTGGAGAGTGAGTTGTGATGGTTAATTTTGTGTCAACTTGGCTAGGTTGTGGTGTCCAGTTGTTTGGTCAAGCAAGTCCTGGCCTGACTGTTACTGTGAGGGTATTTCATAGAAAGATTTGCATTTATAGTCAATTGATTGTATCTGTGGCTGACTGCATCTACAATCAACATAGCATATTACCCTCAGCTAGAGATCTTAAAGCCAGAATTGAGGATTTCAGAAATCAAAAGAAGGAATTCCTATCTCTACTTCAGCCTAGGTAATTCATCCTCACTCTGAAAAACCTGAGTTTTCAACTTGTGGCCTACTCTATGAAATATGGACTTGCAGATCCCCATAAGCACATCAGTCAATTCCTACAATAAATCTCTTAATATTTACACACACGTGTGCACACAAGAGCACACACATAGTTTTTATATCTCCTATCCATTGTGTTTCTCTGGAGAATCCTGACTAACATAGAAAACATTACTCTGATTCAGCCTTTGGTGATACCAGATCAGTTTGATGTGGGCATTGGAATAAGAGAATAAAGTCAGACTTTGCACAGGCCTTGTCAAGGTGTCCCTCCATTCAACAGTGCTGAGCACATGGACAAAAATATGTCTTTTGTCTCCCCTCAAAGCTGGCTAATCACTCTCTAAGAGAATCTTTCTAAAATTATGCTAATACTCTCCTTGAGGGTTCAGTCAAGTTCTAGTTCAGTGATATTCAACCTCATCATACTCAATGCTACCATTTTATAATAAAGTTTGTAAATACATCTTTTTGTTATGAAAAGCTTATAGAAAATAAAGCCAAACTTCACCACAGTTTTAAAAATCAATCTTATATCCTAAATCTATTAAAAGAATTTGATGTTTACATATTTCAATATATAAATGCCCAGATATGACTACACTAGAAAATATAATGAAGAAGTCAGATGTTTGCATGAAGACGGAGAATCACTTGAATTCGACGCTCGCGAGGGCAGATTGAAGCTGGTGGTTTTGTTGTTGATTTTAGTCGGGGAGAGGTTGTTTGGTTTGTTCTGGTGACTCAAATATCAAGTGATATTGCCCACAGGAGCTTGCTTTCTGTAAGTGGTGAGCAATTCTTGGAAAAATATACAGTCCTCCCTCAATTTACATGATAAAGACATTCTTGGAAAATTCCGTACTTAAAATCAAAATGTTCAAAAACATTTTGGATTTATATGTAAAACTGAGTCGCGTGCTAGGCTCAGGTCATTATAAACAGATTTTCGTCTACAGTTACACCCACAGAGACACTGACAAGTCAGGTCAACACAAGACAATTTTTTTGTATTGTCACAGGCTCTGCAGGTGTCTAGCCTTCCAAGTGCTGCCCACTACATCAGTAATTCAGTTATTTCTGTTATAACAAAATGTGCTATAGATCTAAAGATCACCCTGCTATGCAAAATTGTGCAATAAAAACCACAGGGCTGATGACAGGGGAAAACGGGGTTAGAGACACAACACTAATAAATTTTTGCAGTGATGCATTTTTTTAAAAAAAGGAATGTAAACTGTGCTTAAAGATAACACAGTTTTACACGTTACACAGTTAAGAAATGCATGACTACAATAAATACGGCACTTTATCTTGCAAAAAACCTGGAGTTTGCTTGTAGAAGAGACCTCAAAAAGGCTGCAGCAGCATGCTGTTGTGAAGGACAGGAACCATGGACACCTGAAATGGCACAGGAACTGAGACACTAGATGTGATGGGTGTGGGCCATTATTCTATTTCCAGTATCTTCCACAGCCTTGTATCCTGCGACGTTTTGCCTTTGAAAGATGCAGGGCCTTTGGGGCTTGTGTCTCATTAAAAGTGAAAATGTAATTGAACGTACAGTTCTACTTTGATTAAGCTTTTCTATCATTGCTGGAAATTCTTTTTTTTTTTTTCGTAAAGATTGATTTTATTTATCCCCCCTGCCCCTGCCGCCCAGTTGTCTGTTCTCTGTGTCCATTTGCTGCATGTTCTTGTTTTTGTCTGCTTCTGTTGTTCAGCGGCACGGGAATTTGTGTTTCTTTTTGTTGAGTCATCTTGCTGTGTCAGCTCTCAGTGTGTGCAGTGCCATTCCTGGGCAGGCTGCACTTTCTTGCGTGCTGGGCGGCTCTCCTTACGGGGCGCGCTCCTTGCCCGTGAGGCTCCCCTACGCGGGGGACACCCCTGCGTGGCAGGGCACTCCTTGTGTGCATCAGCACTGCGCGTGGGCCAGCTTCTCACAGGTCAAGGAGGCCCGGGGTTTGAACCGCGGACCTCCCATGTGGTAGATGGACGCCCTAACCACTGGGCCAAGTCCGCTTTCCTGCTGGAAATTCTTTTGCAGCTTTCTCGTCTGCACTGGCAGTTTTGTCTGATGGCTGAAGATTTGGGAAATTACAGTGATTTTCAAAACTATTAAACCAGATACTGCTGGCCACCTTAAAAGGAGCATTAAATGAATTTGACGATTTCTGTTAGAAGTCCTCATGTATATAGATAGTGCTTTGTTTTTGTGCAAGTGCTACTTGGTGTTTTGAAACAGGACACCTAAATTTAAGGTGTTGAATGACTGATTGGTTTTTATTTAATATTATTGTAATAGAGAAAAATTCACAAATGCAAAATAATAGCAGAAACAGTCCTATAGGATAAGGTAGCTGGTAGATGCTTGAAGCGTGTGAGCAGTGTACTTTTGCGCAACTGGGCTCAAATGGGTACAATATTCTTTATTCAACTTAGTCTTTCCCACAGATGAAATCTTGCAAAAGCAAATGCAAAATTTGCCTTATGTTCGTGTTGTTCTTTTACTGTATCAATTGCCTTGAAGCAAATTCATGGTTTCAAAGCAAGTATATAGCAGAAGTGACTATCTTTAATCATTGTTATAACCCAATTCTTAAAAAATGCCCGTTTGGGGATAAGATCCACTGTTGTAGTTCTTATTCTAGTTGGGGAAATATCTCTGGAGTGCCTTTGGCATGTTGATCTTATCCTGTTAGTTTAACTCTCAAAACACTCCTTTACCTTGCTTTCAGACTTTCCTACATAAACCAAGTAATATCAGAGCACAGAAAAAGAAACAATGGGCTCAATTGTGAAAGATCAGAGGAACATAAATAATGGAGAGGATGGCTTATGGAGGATGGCAGCTGGAACACAGGCCCAGAAGCATGATTTTATGGAACAGAGAGTAGCAAGTAGCTTGGTTTGTTAGAGAGGGGTGTGGGGGATGGGCAGGAAAGGACTTGTGAAATTCTTTGCCATGCTAATAAATTGGGACTTATTTTTGGATGACAAGAAACCTGTGAAGACTTGTAAGCAGAGGGGTGATATGCTAGAAATATATTTAGAAAGATTGATTAATATGCAAAGTATAAACTTGAATTAAAGCTAGCATCTGTTTCTGAAAAAAATAGGTAAGTATTAATAATTACTAACACTTCGTTAAGTAATTACTATATGCCAGGCAGTCTGTTGTGCCTGCCCAGCAGTTTATGTTTTTAATCCACATAACATTCATATGATTTTGAGCTCATCTGATCACATTTTTTCTCTGTGTTATAGGTGAAGAGATGGAGACAATAGAGTTTAATTAATTTGCCACAGAAAGTGGCAGATCAAGAATTGAACCTGGTTCTGTGACTCCCCCATAACTTTCTTCTTAATCAATACCTTATGCTCTTTGTTCAGAACAGTGGCAGTTTCTAAAGAGGTATACTCTAGGAAGAGGAGAGCTACATAAAGAGAGTCACCACAAGTGACTGCCCCAGCATAATCCTAGTTTATGCCAATCCTCCCAACATAATTATAATGGTATATCTTTTCACTCTCAATAGTATCCCAGTTTGATGGGAAGAAACCAAAGGAAAATGATGGCTTGTAAGATTCTTGCTTTGGTCAGAAAGTAATAAAAGTATTTACCTGAGCCACAATGCAATAAGCTAAGGATGTATATTAAAATTTAAATTTAAGGATAATCACTGAAATGTCCACAAATGTAGAACTAAAATGTTAATGGAGGAGAAAAACATGCAATTGTAAAAACTACTTGATTAATCCAAAAGAAACCAGGAATGGGAAAATAAAGAAGATCAAATAAAGAAATAAAGAACACTTGGGACATGTAGAAAACAAACAGCAAGAAAATAGAATTAAACCAACTATATCTGTAATCTGTATATATCTGTAATGTACATAGAATAAACTCCCCAACTAAAAGACAAAAATTACTACATTGGGTTAAAAAAGTTTCAATCATACATGTTAAATTTAGAGACACAGACATGTTAAAAGTAAACACCACAGTATTAGCACAAGAATAGAAATATAGATCAATGGAACTTAACACAGTCCAGAAACAGACACATACACACAGAGGGTCACCTGATTTATGAAAATTCTCCTCAGGGATTCCAATACGTACCAGAGACAAGGGATTATATAAAAATTGGGGAATTTTTCAACTCATCCATGATTACCTCTTTTTGTGATATCCTCTCTGTTTCCTGTGGTTATTAGTGGTAAATTCTTACAGCAAAAGACCTACAGACTTGACTTTGTAGAAATAAAGCATCAGGAAAATGGCAAGGATTTCTCTACACTCAAAATAATACATCTATAAATATACATAAAATATGTATTTGTTTTGTTTATATGCATTGGTAAGTATTTGACATTCAAAATCATTAGGTATAGAATAACAGTGTGGGAGACATTGGTGCTTATAGATTATAAGAAGCCATGCACCGGATGAACTCACCATGATAAACAGATCACCAACACAAATAAGGAGGGAGCCAAGTGAAGAACTTCTAGAAATGCTAACATTTAAACGTAGAATAAAAAAAACAAGAACAAAAACAAAAAAAAACATAGTGCAAACAGAATAGGTGAGGAAAAGTGGCCAGAAAAGATAGAAATCTAAAGTCTCTTTAGACTTCTGGGATTTCTGTATTACAGTTTGGAGCCAAAACTCCAACAACTCCAGATGGTACCATACCTTGGTTTGCTGGTCATTTTCCTTGTCCCCAGGGTCCTCCAAGAAAAGGTCAAGAGCTAGATTTAACATCCTAGATTCTTTTACTAAATATCATCATAACCAGTCATCATTTCTCTCTGATTTCCAACAAGGGTTGGTGGCGGTAGTTAAGGGTTATATGTGGAATGAGAAAATAGAAGCAATTAATGAAAGATCAGTTTTATAGGAGCTTGGTAATGAAAAACATGGGTAGAGGTACCGTAGGAACTCAGGGCAGGGGTGGTGGGTAAAGTCAGAGAGGACTCATTTTAGGAAGCTGAGGACTGACACCTTCGTAGGTTTAAGGGAAGGAGTCCACAAGGGGGAAATCAAAGATTCTGAGAATGGAAGCTGTATTAGCCAAAGGGTGCTGATGCAAAATACCAGAAGCATTCTGGTTTTCATAAAGGGTATTTATTTGGGGTAGGAGCTTACAGGTACCAGGCCATAATGCATAAGTTACTTCCCTCACCAAACTCTATTTTCATGTGTTGGAGCAAGATGGCTGCCAACGGCTGCAAAGGTTCAGGCTTCCTGGGTTCCTGTCTTCCAGGGTCTTGCTTCTCTCTGGGTTCAGGGTTCCTCTCTTCCTGGGGCTTGCTTCTGTTTTCTCCATGAGCTTACTTCCTGGGGCTCCAGCTTAAGGTTTCAGCCTCAAACTCTAACATCAAAACTCCAACATCAAAAACCCTTAACTCTGACATTTGCATTGCCTTCTATCTGCTCCACCAAGGCGTGGGGACTCAATGCCCTAATGACATGGTCCAATCAAAGCCCTAGTCATAATTTAGTTATGCCCAGTACACACCAGATTACAAACATAATCCAATGGAATTCATAACCATATCAAACTGCTACACTCCACCCTCTGAATTCCAAAAGGTATTACGATATTCAGAAAAGCCTTAAAACAGTAACAATGCAAGTATTAAGTCCTATCACAATCAATTTAAAGAAATACAGTTTGTCTTGGGGCAAAGTCCTGTCTGCTACAGACCTCTGAAACTTACAAAACAATTTGTCTGTTTCCAATACACAAATGGACAGAGAAAGGATAAACATTTTCATTACAATAAGGAGAAATTGGGAAGGAAACATGAGTCATGGTTCCTCTACATTTCAGTAAACCTGCAGGGCATCCTCCATTAGATTTCAGTCTGAGAGTCATTCTTTTTTTCTTTTTTTAAAGATTTACTTTATTTCTATTTATTCCCTTTTCCCCTGTTTTCTGCTCTCTGTATCCATTCTCTGTGTGTTCTTCTGTATCTGCTTGTATTATCAGGCAGCACTGGGAAACTGCGTCTCTTTTTTTTTTGCATCATCTTGCTGCGTCAGCTCTATGTGTGTGTGGTGCCACTCCTGGGTGGGCTGCACTTTTTTTCATGCAGGATGACTCTCCTTTGCAGGGCACACTCCTTGCACATGGGGCTTCCCTACATGGGGGACACACCTGCATGGCATGGCACTCCTTACACACAATAGCACTGCATGTGGGCTGGCTCACCACACGGGTCAGGAGGTCCTGGGTATAGAACCCTGGACCCTCCGAATGGTAGGCAGACACTCTATCAGTTGAGCCACATCCACTTCCCTGAGAGTCATTCTTAAGATGACTCCTTAGTGCCTTATGGGAACCCACCCTTTCCACCAGCTTGCCCAATGGCCATTTTCTTGGTTCCACCCTCATCAAGTATCTGGGTGTTGACCAAGCTCCAGATCTCTCCCTCCAAGAGTGTTGGGGTGATTGCCACACTTTACCCAATCTTTGGGTTAGAGTCTTAACCACCCTAGCACAGCAACGTGAAGACAACCTTCCCTCTAACCTTTGGCATACAGGCACACCCCTCTCAGAACAATGAGTTGACCAGCTGGCCTTCTCTAACCTTTGGGGGACAGGTCCACAAAAGGGGACAGGGACAGACCTGTGGAGTGCTGACCTTAACCACCATAATCCCTGGGGAATGTGCTCCACCTTCTCTGTACCCTGGGGCAGCAAAACTCTCCAGGAACATCCGACAGGAACACACACCCTCTTCAACTGCTGGGGCAAAATCACCCTCTCTGTATACATGGGTGGGATTCCTCTCTTGGCCCAAGGTGATGTCTTAATTCCAGATTTCAGCTTCCATGGTTTTCCTTTTAAGGTTGTTTCTCTTTGAATCTCTCCTTTCCATGTCCCTTTTAGTCCAAGCTGGCAGTGGTTTTGTTCATACAGTGCTCTCAAAAACCTTGTCAGTTTAGCATTCAAGAAGCAGGGGTCCAAGCCATCAGACAGTAAGATTTTCCACAAGTCTTTCCAAGATAACTGCATCTTCAATCCTGATTTACAAGTGCCAAGTTTAGTTAAGTCTTCCAATGGGGCACTTTCATCTGGGAGTTTTATTTCCAGAAGCTTGGACTTTCCAGAATGAGTTTCTGGTTTTTTTTAATGTCCAACAGTTCAGTCCTCAGCTTATCTCTCTCTTCTAGCATTTTTCTGTAAGCTGCAAGCAGAAACCAAGTCACATTTCCCAATTTTACTTAGGAAATTTCTTCAGCTAAATGTCCAGGTGCACCATTTTCAAATTCTGACTTCCACACAACACCAGGAGTTAATCTTGCTAATTTCTCTGTGACTTCAAAACGTGGATCACTTTTCCTCCAGTTTCCAATAATAGTTTCATCATTTCCTTCTAATGTATCATAGAGTCTCTTTAGCATCCATATTGCTATCAATATTCTCTTCAAAGTAATCTAAACCTTTTCCATCAAGCATTTCACAATTCCTCCAAAAATATCCCTTAACCATTTATAAAACCATTCCAGCATTTTGGTAATTGCAAAAGCACTTCCCCACTCCTTGGTACCAAATTCTGTATTAGTCAGCCAAAGGGGTGCTGATTCTCTCTGGGCTCAGGTTCTCTGTTTTCTCCACAACGTCAGCTGTGGACTCTGAGGCTCTCTAGGCTTTGCCTGTCTCCACAAGGTCAGCTGTAGACTATAAGGCGAATGGTTCTGTCTCTCTCCCCCTAGGGTTTCTGCTATGTCTACGGAACCATCTCTATTCCTGTGTTCTTCCCAGGGCTTGCTTCTCTTTCCTCTGTGTGTTTACTTCCTGGGGTTCCAAATCAAAACTCCAACATCAAAATCTTCCAGCATCAAAAAGCTTCAATTCTGTCCTTTACCATGCCTTTTATCTGTGAGTCCCCACCCACTAAGGGGCAGGGACTCAATGCCCTACTCACGTGGCCTGTTCAAAGCCCTAATCATAACTTAGTCATGCCCAGGTACAGAACAGATTATAAACATAATCCAGTATCTATTTTTGGAATTCATTATCATATCCAACTGCTACAGAAGCACAGAGAGATTGTTCAAATTGCCAGGAATTAAAGGGAATGGATGGATCAAATGAGATAGGAGTGAAGTGGAACAAAACGACTCATCATGTTGGGAAGAGGACCAAATGAAATTGAAAGGGTTCCAGCTTCAGTGAACTGGAAGGCAGCTGGGACTCCAGTTAGTGTGGAACACACAAAAAAGAGAACTTGAGAAAACAGTCCTGTCCTAAGAGAATAGCTCTGCAGAATGAGAGAGAGAGCGTTTGCTAGAAATAAACAAGATTTCACTTAACCCTGAAGACCAGTTTAAAGTTGGAGTTCCCATACTTTTGGAACCCAAGGCTATAATAAAAAGTCGAATACAAAACTGCTACTGTAAAAAAAAAAGTTAATGGCCCAAAGTTAAATTTAGATACAATAAAAAATATTTTGCTGAAAATCTGAAAGTGGAAACTCAGGCATCTAACTAATAAAGAGGCAGTTATGCCAAATATTTTGTTGTTTAAATATTTCACAACTTAAATGCATAAGCACTTTTTATCACCTCTACACAGTGCAACAACCGTTTTTAATGAGACTTCCTTCTCAAGAAATTATAAAATGAGCAGTTTATTCACCACCATATCATTAAACACATAAAAGGATTTTGCAGTTGCTTAGTAATAAGATAGTTATACTTTCATAGACTTAAAACGATTACCTGGGTTCACATCTAGGTTCCCATGGTTCCTTCCATAAACATTAAAAGATAAATTAATTATGTTTCAGAAAATGTTTCCATCCCAACTGTAACTGTATTCTAAAGCTTTTCAGTTACAGGTGTTAAAGTTTTCACGGCTTGTACATAGAAGTTGCTAGAATTTATCCACATATCACATAATACTTAAATTATCACAGTCAGATTTTGGTGTGCTGGTTAGAGGGAATAATATTGTGATATTTTCTAAAAAGCTTTACATTCCTCCATTCAAGTAAGAAATAAGAACTAAATTATTTTTCTTCTATGAGCTTCAGATATGTTCCACCTGAAGCAGGGACCACAAGAACATACTGCAAAATAATCTTCATGCCAGATAGTCTTTGTGTCCTGTGTGGCACACAATCTGTGTGTCACTGACTGAAAACACTGACCCATCTTGGATAAACTGGGCTTACTACCAAAAACTGACCTTGACCCAGACTATCTGTCATTTAAAAAAATGCCAAAGACTCTCACTCCAAAAGCATTTAAGTATATTATTGCTTTTTGTGTTTGAAAATGACCATTGAGGGAAGCGGACTTGGCCCAATGGATAGAGCGTCCGCCTACCACATAGGAGGTTCAAACCCCGGGCCTCCTCGACCCGTGTGGAGCTGGCCCATGCGCAGCGCTGATGCGCGCAAGGAGTACTGTGCCATGCCGGGGTGTCCCCCGCCTAGGGGAGCCCCACATGCAAGGAGTGTACCCGTAAGGATAGCCACCCAATGTGAAAGAAAGTGCGGCCTGCCCAGGAATGGCACCGCACACACAGAAAGCTGACACAACAAGATAACACAACAAAAAGAAACACAGATTCCCGATGCCGCTGATAAGAATAGAAGTGGTCACAGAAGAACATACAGCAAATGGACAGAGAGCAGACAACTGGAGGGGGAGGGAAGGGGAGAGAAATAAATAAAAATAAATCTTTAAAAAAAAAAAAGACCATTGAAAGCAAGATGAAAAGAACAGCTATAAACATTTTACTTACAGACTGTCTTTTGATTTGTGGCTATCTGCAGAGCTATTTCTATTTGTAAAGTGTACACTTCTCAGTGCCAAGCAAAGGACACTCATTTCTGACTCCACCTTTGATTTAGAATTATCTCCCTGGAGTTATTTTCCAGGACCTTATAGCTACCCCTCACTTACTACTTAATCTCCCTACGATTCTGCCTCGTTGTCTAGAAAATGGAAAAAAAATCCTGATTTCACAGAATAATTTAAGATTAAATAAGATTCTATATCTAAAACACCTCGTATTGATCAGAACTTGGCACATAGCAGAGGATTAATAAAAAGCAGCCGATATCATTAAAGATTGTATTAGAAACGTCTGTACGACTCCTGGCCCCCAAAAATCTATCTCTCCGCTCCTCAACTCTCTCTCAGTCTAACTCAGGTTGGAGCACTTTTGCCAGGTAGTAAATACTGATTACTTTTTCCCTTGGATGAGGCTCAGGCTTAAGCTCATATCCAGCTTTAACCTAAAAAGAAACCCTGTGGTCTTAATTCGTGACCCTTCTCCTGAGAACGTCTTTCCTGTGTGGGAACAGACAGCAGCAGCAAGGGGACTGGCTTTGGGCTTCGAGCCTGTGCTACTCACGAATCCCTAGCACAGTCCAGCTTCATGCCTCAGAGACCCCTGCAACTCCACTTCCTCTTCCCGGGGCCTCATTCCCTCCTGCAGTGAACGTCTAGAATCCTGTCCCTGTGGGGGGAAAAACACAAAGCCGGTTCTAAAAGCGTCTCAAAAATAGATAAATAATCACCAGCAATAATCGATGGCACTTACTTTACAGCAGATCATTCAGAAGCAGCATATGCAAATGATGTGTAGAAAGGCTTGATTAGAGGAACTGGGATCCGGAGCACATACCTGTGTTGGGTGCCCCAGGGGATGCTAAACGAGGAACACGATCCTGCTCCTCCAAGGGTGTACAGTCCAGTACAGCCGGCAGAACACACGCTCTGCTAGTCTAAAACAAGAGCATATTATGGTACCATGAAAGACTCTCGAAGACAGAGGCACAGGAGTCAGAGGCAGGAATGATCAGAGAGAACTGAGAAGGCTTCATGGAGAGTTTATCATCAGAGATGGGTAGATGGTATTAGGTGGGCATGCTTCAAAGCACATCATGAATACAGGAACGAGGATAGGAAAGTGTAGAACATACCCACCAAACGGCAGCTGAATCTAGTTGGAGCATAGAATATCTCTAGGGAAACAGCGAGGGATAAACCAAAGTAAAGCCAGCTGAAGATTAGAGAACGGAGGCCTGGAGTACCAATATAAATACTTCTGTTAATTCATAAAACAAGAAGGAGCCATTGATTTTTTTTTTTTTAACTTAGGGGCTGACCAGTGTGAGAAGTGGCCTTCTGTGCTTTAGGAAGATCATTTTGATAGCAGTGTAAAGGGTTGGTGAGGAAAAGGAAAACACCTACAAATTGGAATTTCAATAACTCAGGCAGGAACTGTGATGACATTACAAATGGAAGTAAGAAAGAATGTAAGATATGGCTGAGAATCTATCTGGCCTCTAGATGAGGTTTTGAGCCTTGGTGACTAGGAGAAGGTAATACTCTCTATAAAAACTGGAAAAAGAAGAGAAGTAACTCACTTTTCTCCAGTGAGTGAGGTGAGACTAAGTAATTTTATACCAGTGGCATTAGACTTAATAGATCTGGCCTAAGAAGAATAATTTCATATTAGATTAAATCAACAAAATAAATACCCATCACATACCATTGCCTTTGATAAAAATATATATGATTTCCAAATAGTTAAAAAAACAAGTTTCACATGCATTATATCTTTTTAACACCAAATATCAAACCATATAGCAATTCTTTTGGTTAGAGCTTAGAGGTTAAAATATATTGAGTGAATTTAATAATGACATTTAAATTAATTCAAGTTAACATGAGCATATACACCACAATCAAATCCATTTTCTAGTCAAGCATGCCTAAGGAAAGATTTTCAGTCAGGATACCATCTGATTTTAAATTTAATACAATTTTTCTAGGTCTGAAATGCATTTTCAAGTATTTCAAACATGAACTCAGTTTTTAAGTTATGTATATAATCACTGTTTATTATATATGTTTATATAATCACTACAATTTTTAGTTAGATGTTCATTTGTGATCCAATTAACTCAATTAGATTTGTAATTTTTTATTAGAGAAAATCACCTTTTAAAACAAACAAAATAGACATAGAAAAACAAACACACAAATATGCCTTCCAGTTTTCTAAATGTCTTACAGGATGTAAAATTGGGTAGAGATCTATAGCTAGAATACATAAAGCATTGAACTGTAGCATTACTAAAAATTTTTTTGCTTCCCTTAAGCCTCTTCTTGTATTTTTTAGCATTCTGCTGTGCATATTTTATTATATTGTTACATTATTTAATACTTTGTTATATTGCATTGCATTATATACATATTTTTTGAGGCTGTTCTTTTTCCTGAGGGGCTTTTTTTTTGGGGGGGGGGAAGGAAGTTGTGAGTTAACAAAATAATCATGCATACCAAACAGGATTCCCATACATCGCTCCACCACCAACACCTAACATTGTTGTGACGTACTTGTTACAAATGATGAAAGAACATTTTCATAATATTACTGTTACCTATAGTCCATTGTTTATATTTGTTGTATTTTTCCCACAAGCCATCCTATTACTAACACATGTATTACTATGTATATTTGTTATAGTTCATGAGATAATAGGATCCTATTTGTACCGTTCTCCACAGTCCATCATTCACCACGGGGTTCACTGTGATACCTGGTCCCCTGCCTTGTTCAGTCCATCCCAACTGTATACTCAGTGGCACTCAGTTTCATCACAGAGTTGTGCTGTCATCAGCTCAGTCCATTTTAGAATGTTTTAATTACTTCAAAAACAAAAATCCCATACCCCCTTTTACCTCTATCGTTGACCCTTAGTATTGATATAGAACCTTCTTTGCCATTTCTGTAAAAATATTACAATAGTACTGTTAGCTATAGTCTATGTCTTTGTTGTATTTTCCCCATGTATCTCCATATTTTTAACACCTCATAATAGAGGAACATTCTTGTGTTTGTACTATTTGCTGTAATCCTTATCCGTCACGGAAATTATGATGTGGTACAGTCCATAGATCATCCTCTAGCTTTCTTTCAATTTACATTAACTGAATATTTTTAACAAAGCAAACATTCACTTCATAAATATTTCTGAAACCTTAGTATATTTTTCTTTTTGAGTAAAGAAACATTATTTTCTAAAGATATAGTCTCCTGAAAGATTAACTTGTGTTTGCATATTACAGATCTAAGAACTAGTCACGTTTTGCAGAGCATGCTACTAAATATTCATGCCTGCTCAACTATTCTAATAAAAAATTTTACTTAATACTTCATGGTTTAAAAGAACTTCCATACAAACTCACTTTATCCTTATATTAACCCTATGTGCCACATATTGCTTGTTTCAGTTGAGATGAAAAAACTAAGACTCCAAGACTCATCCACGTTTACAAAATTGCAAAATATAAGACTTGGGATTTGAACTCATGTCTTTCTACTAAGTCTAGTGCTTCTCGTGTTAAATTACTTCTATTTACAATAGAAATACTTTGATAAGTCCCGATTCTGTATTTTGGAACAGACACCAATTAATATTGTAGAGGTCACTGCACAATTGATAGAAATACATTTGAAGTCGTATATGTCGATTATAAATTATGTATTTTCCTGTTATCAAATTTAAAATGACAGAACCCAGTCCTTAGTCGTTCACCATGAAGAAAAGTATATTTTGCCTTCATTATTTTTGCATAAAATAATTAAGACAGAGAATTCTCTCATGTATAAAGTCCATGCTACATGAAGTAGTAGTTAGGCTATATGCATATATGCATATATACATATAGCTATAATAGATGCTATAGGGGACCCTGGTATAAAATAATAAAAAAAAAATAAGTGCAAACACAAACCATTCCCCATGGACAAAAGTGGGAAGAAAATTCAGAGAAAGTATAGAATTGCTTCACCCACTCTCTCCAAAATAAAGGAACAAATAAAACCATCCCTGCTACAGACAATACGGCCAAATCTGAAGCTGCCTGCTCTTTTTGCTCTGAGGCATCTGAAAATAAAAGTAAAAAAAATACCTAGCTATGCTGCTGCCAATTTTTTTTCAAAGAACCTCGAGAAACACACATTTATGTAAAATAATATCCACCAAGTATTTTAACTGGAAAGGATATGGACTCTATAATCCAAGCCCTTTGTTCTACTGAGAGGGAAACTAAAAGCTCCATGTATTATCTTCATAAAATCCCATGCCAGGATCCTTGGCAAGGAACAAAGGGAATAAGCAAACCCTCCGTTTTAAAGTGATGGCTTGTCTGTTTAAGCATCCCTAGGTATTCCTGCTAGAGCAGAATTTGGTGTCACTTGTTTCAGATAGGTGGCTATTTGCTCATGATCAGAGAAATCATAGTTGAAGCCAAACCAGCTTCTACTAATGAAGGCTTGATTGTATTTTTTTCCCTTTCCTTTTTCTATTAAGGCATGAATCATGAAATATCCCACAGTTCAAAAGGTCTCATAAAGATAGGCAGAACAGGGCGATGGCTTTAAAAAAAAAAAAATGCTTTCTTTGGAACCCTACAGCTACACTTAACAAGAGTAGAAATCTAACATGGCCAAGATTGCACTGCTGGACTGTTCTCAGGGGGATCTGTAGCGTTGTTCTGTGACACAGAAAATCTTCTGTTGCTTCAGCAATGGAAGGAATGAAAACGTGCCTGTGGTTCAGTGCCCACGATATTTACACTACTTCAGTAAGCATGGCTCTATCCAAGCCCTCTCTGCAAACAGCACAACCATCTGCCCAAGTGCCAGTACGACGTCAGGCGGATGTGTCTGATCTACCTGTCTATCCCTTTCCTAGGGGTCAAACTGATCCCCAAACCACTACTCCTGACTCATTTGGAAATTGAATTTCACTTCCCTATGAAGTAGGAAATGGTTTTCATTGATTTAAATCAGCACTACAAATGCAAAACCGAATGATCTTTGATAGGCTATTCTAAGTAAGGGGGTGAGGTAGAGATGGAGATCAAAGTGTGATAAAAGATGGTGCAAGTTAATAGACTAACAGGAAGCGGAGATGTTGCTGGCCAGGCAGAGAAATCTTAGGGGCTGTGAATGGGAGCAAAAGCCTACAAAAAGGAAATAGAAACGAATCTATCCCTCAGGCAAAAAGTCAAGGAGAGATTTCGGGGGCTGGGGAGAAGATGGCAATGACAAGGAAATAAAGTCAAGACTCTTTAGCTCACAACACCAGAAATCAGCAAAGGTTCCCTCCAGTACCTTAGAGTACTGGAAAGCTACTGCTGAAATCAGTCAAGAAGCTGCATGACCGAGGGGTCTCAGAAGGTGGGGAACAGAGCCCATTGTAATATGGGCATAAGGCAGATAAAAGGAAATTTTAAAAAGTTAAATGGCAAACTCTCCCTCATCTTCAGGTACCCCAAGATGTCACAAGAATCACAAAACCATAAACATGGTGGCAAGGGGAAGGGGAAACAAAGGAAACACTCTACATAATTTACTAGAGATAGTAAATTGTGTATTTTGCTGATTATTCTTATTTCTAGATTTTTATTGTCATGGCATTTAATATACACGGGACATGCTCACCACCTGGTCATAGATCAAAAGCATAAAATTTAGAATCTTGTCTTTTGGCTCAAAACAGGAAGGAAAGCAGTTAACCAACTTAATAAAAACAGTTAAGTGTCCTGTAGCATAATGCACAATTGTTGACTGTGTCTTTAAGAATTATGAAAAATAAAATAGATTAATCAGAAATTCCTCATATTTAAATAGTTACCAATCCATGTCAATTCTACTTCCAAGATTAATTTCCTTCTTTTACCTTCTTTTTCATTTCCATATCCATTTCCTAAAGTCAGGCTTTCATTCCTCTTCTCCTTAATCACAGCTTTTTAGGTGATCATTCTGGCCTTAAATTGAGCCTACACCTTACTGCCCAATGAATATTTCTGAAATTCTCATCTGATGTTCTCCTGCTCAAAACCTTGTGTATGCATTCCAATTGCCACAAAATAAATCTCAAATTCTTTAGTGTCTGCCTTTACATTAGACCAGCACACCAACAAATTACACAATTAATGTCCAATAAAAAATTTTTAAAGAAACTAAAAAAGGTGCCTTCAGATCTACTTACAGCAAATGTTTTTAACTTGCTGGATTCAACTGACTTCACTCATTGCCACTTTCCTAGGAGCTCAGTTTCTCATCTTCACTAGACTGTCTCACATTTTGCCTCACATCTCACCCTTAGAATTTGATTACAGATTTTACTTTACTTGGTTTGAACTTCAGCATTCCCTAGCAGAGCTCCCAGACACCTCGTAAGAAAGTTTTGTGTGGGGATGTGGGAAAAGTGGAGGATTTGCATGTGTGTTCTGACAAGATGGGTGCTACAGTTTTCTTCCTAATCTCTTGAATCCAAGTGGTTGTAGGAAACATACATTATCATAGGAACAATCAATCTTACAGTAAATGCATAGACTTTCATTTGTTTTACAAAACTTCATTGATTTATCGAACATCAATCTATTTGCAATTTGTATAAACTTGGTCAGGGATGATTCTTTGTTTTAATATTCTGAACTGAGGGAACCTTAACTGTCATGATGTATATATATTATGAATTGGAATTGGACATCATTTGACATATGAGAAATCACCTTGAAATGAATTAAACACAAATACATTACTGTATGCTAAATAAAAACATATAATGTTACAAATAATCTATAGTTTTCATTTTTTATAAAGTAGAGTAACCTTTCCTACCTTATTTTTCATTGCTAAAGTTCTTACTGCATGGAGCTATTTTTATAAATGAAATAAATAAAAATTACTAAACAGGAAAGGTGCAACGGCAAGCTAATTAACGTAGTATGTAAGTATATTAAAGTACCAAGCAAATGGTAACTGCTATTGAGTTACCATTTGCTTGGTACTTACTCTGCTACTGACATTGGACTGGGGGTTTTATATACATTATGGCATTTATTCCTCATAAGCACCAATGGGTGCCTAATATTCAGATGAGTGGAACCTAAAGGGTTAATTTCCCCAAGATTAGCCATTTAGTGAACTAAAGAGCAGAGGTTCAAACCTGAACGCAAAGCCCTTGCTCTTATACAATCCCAAGCCCTTGGCTGATCATTTGTCTGCAAAGTTAGTTTTAAGGCCAAACTTGGAAAGATGTTTTATAGTAGCTCGGCTCATCTCTTCAGAGAAAAGGTTAAATGAGGATGGTGCTTTATTGGATTCAAATGACCTCCTTCTCTAGTAATAAACTGTTGTAAAATTCTGATATATTACTAAAGGAGTTTTATTGGATAAAAGTATTTCATCATTACTGGCTCATGGAGAAAATAATTCTTGGATAAGAGCCAAAGTTTTGAAAAGAATTGTTTGCTCCAAAAAGCAAATCAGCCCTGGTATATATTTTAGCTTTGGGGCCTGGAACAGATGATGTCTGAGATCCCCAAAGGCTTCAAAATGAATAGTGCTGTAAGAGGCAGTAGAAAAAGGAAAATGTATTATGTCTGTAAAGTTTTATGTCTAGGATCAAAATGGTTGACAAGAATCAAAGACATTTGAATTTGTGTAGTCAAAATGCTAACATCGGTAGACCTTAACATACCAATATTTGTATTTAAAGACTAAATTCTTGCTGAGAGTTGATAGAAATTAGAATTGATTTTCCTTATTTTTTCCTATGTTAACTGACACTATAAAAAGGGAGAGTTGAAATGCAACACAGATGAACTGAGGTTTACATAATATACCTGGTTGCTAAGTTTTCCAATTGATTTTCATCATATTATTTTAAAAATCCTAAAAGATACTTACATAGCCTAGGGGGAAAAGTTACAGGTGTTCTTTTTTTTCATTAATAACCAAAGTGGAGGATATGGGCTTTAACTGCACCTGAAAGTACGGCAGCTTGCTCGGTCGGTAGAGGTGGGGTCTGGCTGTGGACGAGGGGTCGGTCCCGCTTGGGACGAGGGGTCGGTCCCGCTTGGGACGAGGGGTCGGTCTCGCTTGGGACGAGGGGTCGGTCCGGCAGCAGACGAGGGGTCGGTCTCACAGGGGTTGCGCGGTTCGGCTGACGGGGTCGCCCGGCAAAGCCAGCGACGAAGGGGTCGCCCGGAGAAGCAGGCGACGAACTGGGGACAAGGGAGGCCAGGCCCTTGTCGGGGGCTCTCAGGACTGGAGGACGCACGGCAGAAGAACTACCGTGGAGACAAGGTAAACATGCAAGTCCACTTTATTGAGGGAGAGGCAACAGTTTTATAGAGGCTGGGGAAGGCTGATTGGTCGAAGCCACGCCCTGTTCTGATTGGTTACCGGCGAAAGGTCAGTGGGCGATACTGGACGGGGGAGGGGTGGTGGTTAGGGATTGGCTGTCGCTGTTGCTGGGGGAAGGGGCAGGGTTTAGGGATTGGTGGCTGCTGTTGCTGGGGTGGAGGGCAGACTTGAGTTTTCCGCCCACGCCTGGCTGTTGCTGCTGTCGGGGGAGGGGAAAAGGGCAGACTGGATTTTTCCGCCCTGCGCCTGCGCAGGGAGAAAGAAGAAGAAGGGTGCCGCCCCACAGGCATCGGGTGGCGCCATCCGGGAGGAGGGGCGGCCGCGGAAGCATGGCTGCCGAGAAGGGGAGACCCGAGGGCACTCTGCGCCCATGCCGAGCTCCCTTCAGGGGTGGCGGTGAGTCCGACCAGCCACCCTATTATGGGGGCAGCGGCTTGGCCTGCCGCGGCTGCTCCCCCGCCAGGCCAGCAAACCACACTTCAGCCCGAGGGGTGACCGCATGAAAGGATTAAGAGTATGTGAAAAGAAATATGCAAATTAATGGAAGGATGAATTTCTACAGGACAGAAAGTATATTAACACCATCCATGAAAATATTTGAAAACAAGTAAAAATTTTAGCTACCTTTGACATTTAGATAAAATTGAAACTTTTCAAAGCAGACATACATTCTATTTGATGGCTGTTTCAGGCTCCTAGACTACTAAAAGGGAACACAGTGAAATGGTTCAGCTTGAACAATAGGAATTTGTTAGCTTAAAATTTTGAGGCCAAGAAAATGTCCAAATCAAGGCATCATGAAGATGATACTTTCTTCCTGAAGACCGGCTGCCCTTCTCTTCCAGGTTTTGTTGCTTGTGACTGTCTCTCTCTCTCTCTGTATTTATTCCATTTGTAAAGGGGTCTAGTAAGGGAATTAAGTCCCATTCTAAATGAGGTGGCTCACACCTTAACTGAAGACCCTACTTACAAAGAGTTCACACCCACTGGAATGGATTATATTTAAGGACATGCTTTTCTGGAGGTACATACAGCTTCAAACTACCACAATGGCCAAAAACCCTCCCTGACTCAGAGCCTCCTTTATTTTCCCTAAGATTCTCTGTTTTTTCTTATGAGTGCTCAAATTAAAGTTGGGGCAAGAGGGGTTATCACCTACTTACATGACAGGAGGTACTAGAAAAGTGATAATATCTCCCTTAAATAGCTTTCCTTCCTCTTTTAGGTACCACTTAAAATTATATATAACTATACATATTTTATTCTTACTTGGAAAAATAAGCCTCATGCAGCTGTAATTTGAATTGAAATAAAAAGCTACACACATATAGGAAACCTGAAATTTATATTGATATCAAATATTGGAAATTTGCAATCACATTTTCTTCACCTTCCTTGTAACTTATCATACTGTTGAATATTTCTGGGTACCTTACTAGACCTCTTTAAAAAGCTAAAAATTTCAGGAATAAAAGTTATCATTGAGAAAACAAATTACAAGCTCATCTTCTTGTATTATGAAAGTCAAGAAAAAATTCACTTCCCACAAAGAAAAGCTGACCTATGTTCCCAGTCTGATATGTATATTATTAATGTCATGATGCCATTGTTCTCTAGAGAGTAACATTTGGTTGCTATTTGCATCTTTGTTATTTAGCCTTTATATAGCACATTCATCTTTTATTAGGTTTCATAGGTCAAGGGATCTAAGATTTCTCCAGGTTCTCTCTGTTTGGTTTTTGTTGACTCAGTTAAGATGTTTGTTTTGCTATGTTCTGAAAGATTCCATCCTGAGGGGAAAACCAATCGCTAAGAAAGCGTCTAGTGATGTGGGCTATGGGTGGAAGGCTCTTTGTCTCTTCAGAGATAACTAAGTTGTTTGACTTGTGGGTGTGAAACGGTAAGAGGCTGCAGTCCTGCTCTTAGGGACCAGCAGGCTCCAGTCCCAGGAAATGTTTAACAAAGCAAGGGCTATAAACTTTAAGTATTTAGGGGAAATGCAAAAACCAAGGCTTATCTAAAATGTCTGGAGTCCTTGCTAAAAGCTTACCTAAGATGTGAAAGAGATATATGCTAATTGAAGCCTATTGAGAACTGAAACAAAGGGACCATTTGGCCTTTCCTCTCTGTATAAAAGACGTTTGAAAATCTTGTTCGGGGCTCGGGATTCAAACTGAAAGCTCCCGAGTCCGGCCGGCCGTCAATAAACCATTTTTCCTTCTCAAAATCATTGCTGAGTCCTGGCCTCTCTATACTCAAATAATTGAACTTCTCTTAAATTCCACAACATTAATGGCGACCACGAAGGGACAATAAATGAAGGCCAGAGACGGTAGCATTTTGCTGCCCCTTCCAAATCCCCGAGGAAGCCGGGAGGACTCGGGTGAACCCCAAATCTGGGCGCCCCTGGATTAAATTTAATCCAGAAAAGATGTGGGCTCCACCAGAATCTTCCCGACAAAATCAAGGGGCAATGGAAGGTCTGAAGAGAAAGATTCTGGGAACGAAAAAGAGCTCCGAACAGGGAAGAAGGTAAGACTCCCCGGGTGAGCAGAGTCTGGAAGGCCCTAGCTTTAATTGCTAGGAAGGGGAGGCTGATCACCTCCCGAGAGAACCCTAGTAGCCCCAGAAGGCTGGGGGGAAGCCGTTCTCTCTAGGCTTGGGAAAAGGAGGAAAACCGGGGAAAAGCCCTGGTGTTTTGGGTTTGTCTAACTGCATGTTAGAATCTGGTACTGGTCTTATATCCACTAAAGGAGTGGAGTCTCGATTTTAATAGGAAGGGTATTTATAGGTTCGAGTCCTAATATCCTGGAAATTGGTCTAGATTAAGGAAAACAAAACTTGGTTACAGGAAAATGGATTGGCTTTTCTGGTGGAGCTTGGTCTGGGTGTAAAGTTTAAACAGTGGAAAAGTCTAGCTGAAATCTTTTGTTATGGTGCTAATTTGTGAATGAATTTGCTTTATACCAAATGTTAAGTGTTCTGAGGTTTGTGATGGCTGTGGGGGCAGCCGTGGTGAAAATAAATATATAAACTTGTGAGTCAGATTAGTGACCTTTGTGCTTCTGTCTGTGTCAGCTCAATGTTAGTGTTGGAGTTGTGTCCTTACATGAAGTAGAATTACAGCTGAGCTGGAGCCCTCCCTTGCCATTGGCAAGGGGGTGAAATGATTCTGGGGCAAAAGCTGAGGAGTCTAGATGTTTGTGCATGTTCTGCTGTCTTGTCTCTGGTCTGGCCCTTTGCCGGGGCTTGGAGGCCATCTGTGTCCGCGCCAAGCACCCAAGTTTGTTGGGAATGTCCCAGTCGGGGCGGCTGGGTTCCTGGGAGAGTTGCCAAATTTGAGTAGGTTCTGTCTGCCCATTTTGGCTGAAAGCTGGAAAGGGGGGAGCGGCTTGCCCCTTTCCAGTGAGTCCACCCTTCTATTCATAAGCCGCATTCCTGTTTGTTGTGCACCCGACTGCCTGAAAGGGGGGGGGGAAGTGAAGGAGGTGAAAAGCAGAATCAGAATAAATGCAGTAAAGTTCCCTCCTTAGGGTGTCAAAGCCAAAATACGTTTGCATTCTGCTCAGGTTCTTAGAAGGTATTGTAGTAACCTTAAGTAAGAGAATGTTCTGTGAAGGTAAAATTTGTGTTAAGGGTATAAATATAAAAGTTTTACAAAGCATTGTTTAAGGTATTTAAGTGGCTAATTGCAGAAAGTCATTATTTAACAAAACTGAATTGATAATAATAATAATAAAAGGCAATTTTATAACAAACTTATTCGGCAGCCAATCTCCCCTGCCAACTTGCTTCCAAAAAAACTGTTTCTGGTATTACATGCTACTAAGTATTTAAAGTGAAAAAAAAATTCATTATTTTAACAAACTTGTTTAGTATTAATGGCAATTATATGTTGTAAGAAGTTTGCCTGGTAACTTAGTATGTGGGATATATGGAGTGGGTTTTTATTGTTAAGGTAACAGAAGGTGATTTTGTCCTAAGATAAAATGATTGATTATTGGGAAGAGTAGAGTGTGGGACAGAACCTGAATGAATACTGAAAGTGTAGAAGGTTTGTGGAAGGGAAATTTTTATGATTAAATTGAGTAAGATCAATATACAAAGAAAATATTTTATCAATAGCTTCTTGTGCTTTAACCTCATCATATCCTCAATGTTTGAAGAAGAGTTCTTTTAAAAGAACATTTTATGTTCTAGAAATCAAATCCTGAAAAGTAGCCTTTTATTTCAAACTAACTGCAAGAGATTTATTCTTTCATTTTAAAGGAAAAATTAAAGTAATGGTTAAGTTCATTTAATATGTTATAAGTTGAATGAAAGGTATTTAAAGGTGTTATAAAATTAATAGGTTTTAAAAAATTAATAAAAACTGTAACTAAGAGTTAAAATCATTTATAAATGCATTTATATTGTAAAACAGTGGAAAGACAATAACTGAGATTATAGCTGGGTGAATTTAGCCTGAAACTATTATTTAAGTGTAAATTCTACACTAACCTTTCCTTTGTTTATGGTTGCTTCAGGCCTAACCTCGCCCTTTGCCTTTGCCTGTGGTTATTTCATAATTGAGAAGAGCTGGGACATCACTGTCTCCTCTTCTGGTATTAGTAACCCTTTCTCTCATGAATTCAAGTGTAAACTAAATAAATTGCTGCCTGATAGAATAAGGTTAAATGACCACTGGAGTTTTATTATCTCCAAAACCAAAAGGGGGGTGGAGGGGGAGAAGTCTCCTGCCTTGACGGTCAGTGTTCCTAAGAGTGGCAATTCATGAGAGAAAGCAGTCTGTCTCCCTGAGGCTTCAAATAGCCTCAGTAAATATATATAAAACTAATCTTGTTGCTTATCCAAAATTCTGCTAATTTCAAGGTAAAATATAAAGTTCTAAAACAAAATGGTGCTAAGGCATTGAGAACATTTTGGTTATTACAATCCATTAAGTAAGAAAGAAAATTCTTGTGGTAAACTGCATGGTCATAGTGCAAATTAAGAAGAGTTTCAAAAGTCTTTGAAAAGTTTAAAGTAACTAAAGTCATGTTGTTGTGTCAAACTATTCATGTCTGCCTATTTGCTCAAATTGTTAAAAAATATGCAGTTATATTTATAAATATTCTTAAAGCCCAAATTGAACTAAGCAGGATGAGAAAGTCATAGAAATCTGATTATGGAAACAATTGGGAAAGGGCCTCCTCTTTGCAAGAGCTTTTAAGGCAAGACTAGGTGTGGCAGATTAAACCTATCTACTAGGCTAGGGAATTAAGAATCAGTTTGCCTGGTGATTTCCCAGTTTAAACCTTTGTCAGCCATAAATTGGAAAAAACAAAACAAAAAAACAAAACAAAGATTAGGTTAATTTTCACAGAAGAAAAATGTTGATGTAACCCGGCGGCCTGCTGCCTCAGTCTCCCACTCCCGGGTTGGACAGCAGTGGAGGAGACCAGTTTAGGCCAGTCCTATGGGCAGTGGAAGGATGCCCAAGAAGGAGCTAACTAAGTCGGTGCCATTTCAGCACTAAATTCTATTCCTTATTTGACAAAGGGGGGGAGCAGGTAAAAACTAAAATGGTTGGAATGTGATAGAAGAAGCAGTTAAATCAAACTTTTGCGTGGGAAAGTTAAATCTCAGATAAGCTGTAACTTCTGAAGTATCCAATCTATGGAAAAACAGGAAGAGCTTGCATGCTAGGCTTAGGGGTATAAATTGTGTCATTTTTCTTTGTTCGGGGCACCAGCCATATCTGGCTCTGCGCCCCTTCTTGCAAGACTGAGAATAAATTATTTTCTTCTCCACAATCTGGTGAGCCTTATTTTCTTCCAGAAGATTTCTTTCCAACAAAATAAGGTAATTAGTGGCTCTATTAACAAATTTCAGTAAGTAAAGGAAAGTCCATAAAAACTATGGAGAGATCTTTCCTGGGTTATGATTTTTAAAAAATTAAGTAATTGTGTAATGTGTTTTGAAACCTGGTAGTCAGTATGCATGTGTTTTAAAACCTGGTAGTCAGTTATGCTTTTAAATTAATAATTTTCATAACTTAAAGAAAAGAAGTTTTTAGCTTCCTGTAAGGGAAAAAGAGAACATTCCTTGCATAAACTATTATGGTTTCAATTTTATTTAACTTGAGTGTAATCTCCCATAGTTAATTTATAAACTAAATTAACATATGTACAAAATCTTTACAGTAATGAAAATTGTAAGTGAAAATTGTAAGTTCACATTGGTGAAATTAGGCTAAAGGGAAAAGATTGTAGATATGCTCTCTTAAATAAAGAGTAAATTTCTTTCATTGGTAATTGTAATTTAGTAAGTTTATTTAAACATGAGGTGTCTAGTCAATGCGGTTATAGTCAATTATAAAGAGTTTGTAAAACATCTTCCAAACTGAAAATGTTTAAATAGTTCTAGTTGTAGAAGTCATTGTTAACTAAAGAAACTTAGATTGGTATTGGTAGCAGAAATAACTTCATGATAATAAACCTGTCTGAAGGCCACTGCAAAATACACATTTAAGTAAATGGTAATAAAAAGTTGTCTTGATTCTATTGGAAATATTCTGTTTTCATTCTAACAATGAGAAATAATATTTTTCCTCTATTACTAAAGTAAAGTACCTACTGTTATCTTCATAGTAAAATTGTGTAAGTAAATAGTCATTTGATATATGTATTGCATTAAGTTGTTTATATATAAAACAAGGAATAAACTTTAACATTGTCAAACTCTTGTGCATTCGAACCAGGCCTTGTATACATTACAGGTGGCCTCTCCATGTGAGTTATTGGCTAGGCTGGTCACTGACCCCTCAATTAAAAATATGTGCTATATCAGTCTCTGGTTCTGCTCCTGAAGTTGATGGAAACTATATTGCAGTTTCAAGCTCCTGCAGCCAATAATGACTCGGTACAGCCAAGTGTACAGTGGATATCGCTTCCAGACTGGCACTGTTCCATGGTGCCAGAGAGCGCTATGCACCAGGCTAGTAGAATACTGGAAAATCTCTGGAATACTGGAAGGATGCTGCAACTTGCTCACTGCGTTGAAGAACATGCTAAGTGGAGCCATGATACCAGGAGACTGTAAGTAAAACTTAAACACAATTGGCATTATGGCCTGCTCTCATGGAGAGATAACATGTAAAGTATTACAAACCTGAAACTCAAAACTAATAATGGCAACTCTGAATCCTTATGCATTAAGTAATACATTAGTTAATATTAAGTGCTGTACTTTTATCCTGTACTAAATATATGCCTAATAATTGTAATGTTATCTTTTCTATTTTGGATCAAGTGCAGAAGTATATTAGACATGTTAAATTCCTGGTAAAATCATTTTCTAAACAGTTAATAACATGTCTATAGAATAAGGTGGCAGTCTCAGCCAGTCTCAGTTAGCAAAAGTGAGGCTTGCTTGCTGATGGTGAGTCACCTATTGAACAAGTCAAAATTGCTAGAAATTGTACAATGAAAACCAAGGTGTAAAAATCTTTATTCTGTAGTTCTGATCACTCCCACAGGTGAAAACTAAGAATATTTCCAAATTAGTGTTCTAATCCTGAGTGAAGCCAGTTGCCCAAGGAGTGCCAGTTCACCAGGAGCATCTGACAAAGCGAATGAGTGTCAATCATTGAACAGCTTGGAATGTGTCTTCAGACAAAGCTAAGTGTCTGTTGCAATTTCTCTCTAAAGATGGATAACTTAAAAAAGAACATATATGCTGTTCCCACCAGCTTTTAAGGAATGCCATCTTTATAGGCACCTAACCTTGTCTACCTCTGTAATCCAATGTGTCCTCTTTTAAAAACAGGTATTCCAAAATTTTAATTAAGTTTGTTTCTTTCAGAGTGAACATCTTATTAACCATATGAAAACTTCATCCAACTTCGTACAGAATGCCAGATCCATCTTCCTCCAGTTAGAATAAATTAAAGAGTTTTACACCTTATTAGGCAATGACTACAGCCCATGGCCAGCAGGAAGCAGTTACAGAAAAGAGATCGTCTCCCTTCAGCACCCCTTTTAAATTAAAGGTGTAAACTCTTTAAGAGTAAAATAAAAGTAATAGATGGATCTGGAACCTGACTGGAAATCCACGTGAGTGCCAGTGGCAGCAGAATAACTGCGGGAGGCCCCTGCCCAAGATTCTGCTGTCCAGAATGAAAAGTTCTAAACTTCTAAAAACGGTCCTTGATGCTGTACTAAAGACTGATAAATAATCAGTCAAGACAACAAACAGTCATCCACCTCATAGCTACAACAATAATTATGCCAAAGCTTAGCAAGTTAATCTTTGGCAGAAAGGGGGGAATGATGTGGGCTATGGGTGGAAGGCTCTTTGTCTCTTCAGAGATAACTAAGTTGTTTGACTTGTGGGTGTGAAACGGTAAGAGGCTGCAGTCCTGCTCTTAGGGACCAGCAGGCTCCAGTCCCAGGAAATGTTTAACAAAGCAAGGGCTATAAACTTTAAGTATTTAGGGGAAATGCAAAAACCAAGGCTTATCTAAAATGTCTGGAGTCCTTGCTAAAAGCTTACCTAAGATGTGAAAGAGATATATGCTAATTGAAGCCTATTGAGAACTGAAACAAAGGGACCATTTGGCCTTTCCTCTCTGTATAAAAGACGTTTGAAAATCTTGTTCGGGGCTCGGGATTCAAACTGAAAGCTCCCGAGTCCGGCCGGCCGTCAATAAACCATTTTTCCTTCTCAAAATCATTGCTGAGTCCTGGCCTCTCTATACTCAAATAATTGAACTTCTCTTAAATTCCACAACACTAGGATACATGTCTTCTTGACCCTGCTGATTCGTATGTCGAAAAACATGATGCATTGTGTCTCCCTCTGATTCAGGGCCTGGCTCACATCTTCAGCTAATCACTACCAATCTCCTTAGATTGATCAAAGCAGATCGGAGAAGCAGGTAATGTATCTCAGGCAATGGATTAAAGCTTCACTTTCCAAAGGAGGGATGATTTTGTTTCTCTTTAGAAGGTATAGTAACCTTAAGTAATCTTTAAAGGACTTGCATCTAAATGGCTTAAGTTTCCAATATGTTGGTAGGCAAGAGTTTATCAGTTCATGCCTCTCTTTGACCTGCTGCCTTAATCACGCCCAGTCATGTGCTCAAAGGGAGCTCGACCTGTAAATGTTTTAGGGACTCTTGCCAATAGTAACAGGGATCCCTGTCCTTCCTGTAAGGCTTTCCAGGTACCTAAGTTTCCCAGGGCTGCCACAACAAAGAACCACAGACTGTGTGGCTTAAAACAATGTGAATGTATTCTCTCCTGGTTTTGGAGGCTGGAAGTCCAAATCAAGGAGTCCTCGGAGCTATGCTCTCTCCAAAGGCTCTAAGTGCCTCGAGGATTCTTCCTTGCCTCTTCCAGCTTCCAGGGGTTCCTTGGCCGTGGCAGCGTAAGTCCAACCTCTGCCTCAGTCTTCAGACAGCTGCCTTCTCTGTGTCTCTCTCTGTGTCCTCTCTCTTCTTATGAGGACACCCATTATTGGGTATAGGGCCCATCCTAAATCCAGAATGATTTCATTCTGAGATCTTTAGTCACATCTGCAAAGACCCTATTTCTAAAAATATCACATTCTGAAGTTCTGGGTGATCATGAATTTTGGGAAAGCCTTGTTCAACAATGGAGCCAGGCTAGATGGAACTGTAGGGGCCAGTGTGAGCAGCGAGCTGCAGGACAATTTATCTTCCCTTTTACACGCTCCTCCCTAATCCCTTTTCTCTGCTGACTGGCTCATTAGGTGTCCACTCCAGCTCCATGTTGCGAGTGGAGACAATCCTTGAATTCTAAGGGGGACAAACCAGTTAATTCCAACTATCCAGTTAAAATCAACACTGACCCCACCAAGTATTTCTGAAATAAAGTGCCACATTTCCTTCCACAAACCTGTGTGCCCACAGAAGAGTTCTGAGTGAGGTCATTATGACTCCTGCCCAACTCTGCCCCCCTTTCCAAATATAGCAACTAATCTTTTAAGGCAAGAAGCCTATCAAAGGGCAAGGATTGTTGTCTCAACAACAGGGAAACTGAGTCTTTACACCCAACTTCTAGTGAGCATTTTAAAATCAGCTGATTACTATCAAGATGTTCATGTCTGCCACCATTCACCTTAGTCACAAACCCAAGTCATTTCAGTCCCTTTTCTGATTCTGTATTCTCATACTAGTTCTTGGGTTCCCCAAACCCATCTTTGTTCTTTTTAGTTCATGGTCATTTCTTTCCATTTATTTCCATTGTACCCACCTTACACCCTCGAACCATTCATCTCATACTCAAACCAAGTTCTTACCTTAAGTGAAATCCAGCTCTTCTTAAAAGGTACTCCTTTTGCCCCATTCTCCTTCTCTATGTATCACCATCCTAGAGGCAGGTGCCTACAATCCTCAAGCTCTCCACTGTCATGTCTCAACAGTGTTCCTTCCTCCTCCCCCAGGGGCACTTAGCTGATTATGATATCTGATTCTCATATCCTCTCTGTTGCTATAATTTATTAACTGCCCTTTTGGTCCCTAGGTGGAAGAAAGTTACCAAAGTTCTTTGAAAATGTGGACACATGGCTTGAAGGTTTTCACTCTACCCCTATTCCCAGAATCACCTGGGATGACTTCAAAATCCATGTGAGCATTCAATCAACATTACAGCCCCAAATTACTCGCTTCTCCATGTCTTTCAGCCACTATCAAAGAAAAATATGTGCTGGAAAATCTTAGATAAGAATATTAAACAGGCAAGGATGGCCATGGTAGGAGAACAACAGTAGAACAGACGCTCAAAACTTAAAGTTTTTAGCCTCCCACTTCAGAGTTCTCATCAAGAATCGAAAATATAATCCAGAACTGTCTTATGACACAAGTTCAAGATACTATTTTTTAAAATTAACTAATTTTATAAAATTTTGCTAAACATGAATGAAAAATTAATTTATTTCTTGACTTTCACAAACACAAATTTCCTAGTTCTTTAAGCCATATTATAAGTATATTCTTCAGGTTAAAGATGAAGAGATGCCCAATATCCCTGCTATCGTATCTCCTAGACTATGGATGGTAAATGCACCTCTTTAGCATGCCAACTTCAATTCTTTGGCATGCCACTGACCCCATTTCATTGGTTACTGGACGAAACGTGTGTAATTTGGTTAGATATATATAGAAAGAGTTAGGGAAACAGATACTTGACTGCTTGGAACAATCTTCTCCTAATTACACTCTGGCTAACATCTATTCTATCTTTATATTCAACCTAAACAACTTCTTCTAAGATTGTCCTTCCTCCGAACTTAATTAAAAGTTCTTCCCCCATCCTAACTGCTATTGCGTATTTTAAATAGTTATCTCTTTCCCCAGTAGACTGTAAGCTTCCTGAAAGAGATGCTCTCTTCCTCCCCATCATATCCTTTGACCAACATAGTATCTGGCACACAGTAAGTGCTTAATAAATATCTGTTGAGTAAATAAGCTTTGTGATCCCAACCTGTATGTCTGGACATTTTTTCTACTTATTCTTCCTGTTTCAGTCTAACTCAACTGCTTGCTGCTCCTCTAAAGGCTCCATGTTTCCCCCTTCCATACCTCTGGGTTTATAATGGGATGTATCACTCCCGCCAAAACAAAGACCTAGCAAGACCTCTTTTGAGTATGTATCCACCCATGTTCATCTCTAATTCTACCTTCACTAGGAAGCAGTTCATGATCCTCTCTTTCCACTTGGAACTCCTGAACATTGTATTACTTCTTTCTATATATTTTTAGAACTGAAAGTCCCCTTAAATTTGACTTGGTCTAACTCTCCAATTCAACGTATGAGAAAATAGAAGTCCCAACACAGGGCCTTCCTCAAGACAACTTTACTCAGTGGCAACCAAATCCCCTGGGGCTTTCCACCACATGATGCCACCTTCCCAAAGTAGATGGACAATTTCACCATTTTCAAACAAACATTTGAATACATCTGATGTCTGTGTAGATATGCTAATAAAAGTGAATGAATTATTGTCCTCACAGTGGGGATACTTACAATTTAAGAAATTCTGTTGAACTTTTTTGAAAAGGATTACAGATGTTCACTTAACGTATTTTTTTCAGTAAATTAGGATATTCATATATAAGAAACATTCACAGTGAGCGGCATCTGTAATAATGATTATATTTGAAGAGCATTTCTCACATTCATGCAACTTGAATACAATCACCCTGATTCTAGACCAAAAGAAAAGCACTTAAAAGCTGAATACATCATGGTGATATTAATCTCTGAGGAAAAGCTTTTACGAGCCCCTAAACCAGAATCTACAACTGAAATCATTTTCTAAACTAAACTACAGCTTTTATGGGAGAAGCATTTTAGCAAAGGTTGAAGAGGTATTTCTGCTGGCAGAGTACTTTCTCTGTGACCACTGCAGTGCTTTTCTGATTTCCATTACCAACCTCCTGCCTGGCGTTCTTTTGTTTTAAACTATTAACAGGTTTTGTTGTCAATATTTCAATTATTAGCAAAGGTTTATTCAGAGCCCCTTACAAAAGAGAACATGTTAAGAATCAATGAAGCATTGCTCTAGGAGGACCTTGCTTTTTATATTTTCTGAACATTTTAGCTAGCATAAACCCTATATGCTCTTCCTTATTAACTCCACCTAGCAGAATCATACTAGCCTTTCACGGCCCAGCCAGCTTCATAGCAGCCCCAAAAGAATTCCTAATCCCATCCATCAGTAGTGATCACTTCATCCAGTGGATCTTAAGAGATGAATGGAACTTTGCAACAGGAACAGTGTGAATAGGCATAAATACGTTAAGATGATTGGAAACTGCTTTTGCTGCTACCTATTTGGCTGAAATACTAAGGGGGAAAATAGAAGAAATTCTGCTAACATTGAATAAGCAGTGTTCTAAGATATGGATGTTTGATAACCTGGAAATTTCGAATAACCAAGAAGTAGGCAACTAGTTTAAATTAGATGAAGGATTTGGCTAAGACTTAAAAATTGGTTTTCCTAAAAACACCTCTGCTACACAAAGAGGCATGGATAAAGATTATTTTCCCAGAAGTTAACAGGGAAATGATACTATCATGGAAAATGGGATACATGAAAAAAATTAACATTTACTAAATAGCTACTATGCCTCAGGAATTATTTTAGCTTTATGTCACTTTAGTTCATAAAATCAATTTTTGAAAGAGATCATCTTTTGTAGAAGGCCTGGGTTAGCTGGTGTTTGTCCAGTTGTCTGGTTTGTACTGTCCACTATTCCACACCACCTGCATGAAGATGTAAAATATACTTTTTCCTAGAGGGCCAATAAGTATGGACAATGTGGGAAATGTTGCAGTTATAAGCAGAAATTAGGCTATTTGTGTGCCCTGACCAAGAAGGGCAACAATACAAGCTCAAGACAGCAGCTACAGAAGAAAAAGGTGGGAGACCTTCACAAGTTTTTTGCTTAGTACTGATAATAATAGTTCTGGAACTAAAATTTATTATATGAAATACCAAATAAGACTATGCACAAGATATATGGCTTTCTTTGATGTGATTATAACTCTAAAGCCCTGAATTTTTTATTTGAAATATTGCTTTAAGATAAATGGGCCCTGAGCAAATTTTAGCAATAGAAGGCTAGAAGAGACTTGAGCAGGTTATTAAATCCATCTTTTTGACTCAAGGAGGGACTTTTTTTAATGCATTGTAATATACTTTTCTCTGAGCACTTCAAAATCTATAGAAAGAGTGAGAAATGGGGTTGGTGAGAGGCCATATCTTCTTTAGCAAAGTCCTTCTGGATCTCCTAATCTCCTTATGTTCAATAGAGACTTAGAAATAGAAAAATTTTCATCATTTGGCAAGAAGATACTTTGGGGCTGTTTTCAATCCCTCCAATATTTTATTACTGGTTATGAATCCTCAGTACTTTCCAATCCTCTGCCATTGGAGGTAAAACCATGCAAAAATCATAGAGATTCTGGCACCCAGCAGCCCAGAGAGTATGCTAAGCCCCCTGCATAGTAGAGTCAGTCCTGGCCAACTTCATAGTGCCCCCCCGCCCCCGCCCCAGCAGCACCAAGTGAAGATGTGCTGTTACTCCACCGTGTAGCCCTGCCCAGTGCTAGAGCTAGCATTCCTCAATGCCTGCATGTGAAGAGTCAGAGGACTGCAGTAAAGTCTGTTACAGTAGGATGTGTCTCCACTGGAGCTGAACTAGTCCCGAGATCTAGCACATACAGCACACCCCAGCCTGCTCTCCTACTCTCCTCTGGTTTACTAAGACTAGGATCTTGTTTCAGTCATGATTTCCTATGCCTGGATCCTGTTCCCAATCCCTTTAGCCTCTGCAGAGTCGCTCTGGAGCCTCATCACTGGTACCACCTCTTCTCAGTCATGAACTCTCCTCTACTGAGAAAGTCCACTCCCCTACCGCACACATCCTGGGAGAGCCTTAAGTTCTGCCTGGACAAGGTAATAGCCTGCAAGGGCTTTGGAGGCAGAGAGCCTGAATTCAGATACCAACTCCACAACTTCATTCATTCATTCATTCATTCAATAAATGCTTACACCTACTCATTGCCAGGTACTGTTCCGGAGATGGGGGGCAGAGCACTATGCAAACATGCAAATTTTGTCTTCTTGGAAGAACATTTGAGGATCAGGAGCCAGACAATAAACAAATAAATACAGTATGGATTTGAATGCCAGATGTGATAACTGCTCTAAAGAACAATAAAGAAAGTTAAGGGAACATAAAATCATGGGAAGGGAGGGGCAGTTTTGCATGCAGTTCCCAAAGAAGCTTTCTCTGAGGAGGTAACATGTGAACAGAGACTTGAGCCAAGTGTCAGACTGGGCCAAGAGATTATTTTAGGAAGTGCCTCTTGGGAAGAGGGAACAGCACAATGGCTGGTGCAGGAAGATGCGTGCTGTGTTTGGTGTATTTGAAAACAGGTAAGGAGGCCAGTTACTAAATCTCTCCAAGCTTCTGTTCCTTCATCTGTAAACTAAAGGTAATACTAGTAGACATAAGTTTGGTGGAACAAAACAGGATCATTCAGATAAAGTGCTTGCACACCGTCTGGCTAGTAGAAACTGCTCATCATGTGTTAACTGCCCTTAATATCACTGTGACTGTAGTTCTTGCTGTTATAACAATCAGCAATTCTCTAGCATGTTGTCTCCTTGCCCAGTTTTATATTGTTCAAAGCACTTTCCACTCTGTGGAGTTATTTTATCTATTGCTGAGTTTACTATTTCATTTTCTATCACCCTCATGAGGTTAAGAATTTCTAATTTATCACCATAGCCTCAGAGCTCAGAACAGTGCTGGAATATAGTAGGTGTTCTGTGAATACCATTTGAATAAATGGATGCTTTCTGTTCCTTTTTTTTTTTTTTTTAAGATTTTTATTTATTTATTTCTCTCCCCTCTCCCCCACCCTGGTTGTCTGTTCTCTGTGTCTATTTGCTGTGTCTTCTTTGTCCGCTTCTGTTGTTGTCAGCAGCACGGGAATCTGTGTTTCTTTTTGTTGCGTCAGCTCTCCGTGTGGGCGGTGCCATTTCTGGGCAGGCTGCACTTTCTTTTGCACTGGGTGGCTCTCCTTGTGCTTGGGACTCCCCTATGTGGGGGACACCCCTGGGTGGCAGGGCACTCCTTGTGCGCATCAGCGCTGCGCATGGGACAGCTGCACACGGGTCAAGGAGGCCCGGGGTTTGAACTGTGGACCTCCCATGTGGTAGATGCCCTAACCACTGGGCCAAGTCCGCCACCGCTTTTTGTTCTTATTATCATTATTATATGGCACTCAGATATTTTTCCCTTCTATATATCCCAAACTTGCCTGATGAAAGAATTATCTGGAATGATTCCCAAGTCCAGCCCCACTGTTGAATCAGACTCTCCAGCCACATTCCCAGGATGTTTACTTTTGAACAAGGCCCCTGGGTGAATGGTGTGCTGGCCCTTGCTACTCAGTAGGTAGTCACTGCCCCAGGGAGCTTGTTAAATATGCTTCATCTTGGGTCACGCTGAGACCCACTAAATCAGAATTGGTATATTAACAAGATTCCCAGGGGACTCACATGCACATAAAATTTAAGAAGCACTGTCTTAAGCAATATCAGAGAAAATATTCTGTCTTAAACTACTTATTCTAAAGCCAGAGTTTCCAGACCTGGCTGATTACCACCACTTAGTAGAACTGCAGTAAGACCTGGGAAGAGGCACTTTTTCCCCCTGATTCTGTGGATGATTCTGATGCTGAGTGTAATGGTTAAGTTCATGTGTCAACTTGACCAAGTTATGGTGCCTTCTTGTTGGGTCAAGCAAGTACTGGCCTAATTGTTACTGTGAGAATATTTCATGGATTTAAATCATGAGTCGGTTGTTTGCATCTACAGTTGATTACATCTACAATCAACAAAGGAGATTATCTCCAATAATAAGAGAAGTCTTCTCCAATTAGTGGAAGGCTTTAAAGGGAAAACTGATTTGAGCAGTCGGAAAGAAGAATGTCTTTCTCTACTTTAGCCAGCCAGTTTCTTCTGGGGAATTCATTGAAACTTTTATTGATGTTCCCAACCTCCAGCCTGCCTACAAATCTCCACATCACATGACCAAATTCCTATAAATCTCTTAATATTTTCATGCATACACACATGCACAGACATAATCTATGGCCTGACAGTTCTGCTTCTCTGGAGAACCCTGACTAATACACTAAGTCAGATTTAGGAACCAAGGCTTACCTTCTACTCCCCAGATGCAGGGTATCTTACAGTATGATTTAATGAGAGAGTGAGTCCTTTCTCTCTCTGAAAAAATTTCATCCAGTTTTATGCCCAATGTTGTGAAAATAGTATAAAGAAATAACCAATCACCCAACCTAAAATATTTCCCTAACCAGCACAACCAGTTATGGACTCAGTTACTGGAGGCTGGTGAGCCTCCAAGACCTCTAAGGAAATGGCCTTCAAGCAGGTGAAAATGAGATTTCCTGCCTAAGACTATAGCAAAAATGGTTTTGTGGTAATCCAGCCATCCAAGCGAGCTTTACTGCCAGTTCTCAGATATTCTAAAACTAAATTTACCCCTACCCCCTCTTCACTCCCCCGCTCCCCTGCCCCATCACACTCCTCAGTCTGTCAGAATCAGAAACATTTCTTCTGCTAATCATAGCATTAGTCCTGCCTTATACATGGAAAATACTTCTCATCTCCAATATCACCTGCTTCCTCTGTGCCATGCCCTTTTCCACCGTTTCTCTATGTCTAACATAATAATGATGATTTTGAAAACATAGATGTGATTCAACATCAGCATTTCAAATGATGTGACTCTCATGAACATCAGCAAGAATTACAATCAGCATCCCACTTTTTAGGCTTTCCCGGTCTGTTCTCCTTAACTAATGATAGTATAAATGTTAATAAGAACAGCTGTTTCAGATCACTTTTCACTCTGCTGCTCCTTTAAAGGCAGATTTGGCATCGCTTCTAATCCAGTGCAGTCTGCCGCCCAGGGCTCAGGCAGCTGATAACCCTGCTGAGTTTATGTCACAGAATTTGACAAAAGCGATCCTGGTTAAAAATGAAACTTACTCACAGTCTTTTCCCCTTCACCCTTCTAGTTGAGGAATAAAGTGACCATGAGTTAAAGTCATTGCAAAAGACGCTGGAAACAAATCTGAGAAGCATGAGAAAAGTCATAGACAATGCCTCTGCAATTCTTTCATGACTTACAGCATCCGATGTGAAAACACTGTGTAATCATCGTTATGTAAATTCAGAATGGCACAAGAACACATTTCTTTTGGGATTTTGCATTTGAGTTTGACGTTTAAGGACATTGACATTTAAGGACACTGATATTTATATTTTAACTTGCGCAGTGATTACCACCCTGGTAATATCATCTAGTTCTCTGATCTCTGATTTTTTATTTTTTTCCCAAAAGGAATGTTTAGGGAATAAGTTCAGAATTACATAGTCCAACCACTGCTTAGACCCAAACTCAAAATAATGTGTGGGAGACCTTCTGCACTCTGTTTATTTTTTTAAGAATAATATCATTATATGGACAAACACGTGCAATTTAAATATAAAAACCTGCATCATTTAGGTATCCATATGGACTATTTTTCAACTATTGGAGGATGTCTGATATAAAATATGAAGCTCACGTTTGGATTGTCAATCGGCTAAATGTGCATTGGGACTCCTGAACCCATTTTTCCACAGTCTGTGGTCTCTATTAGGGTGAATATCACACTGAAAACCCACAGTTGAGTAACACAGGGCCAAAGCCAAATACAACAGAGTTCAGGAAAATAAATTCAAGGCATTGATATTGCATATCCTTGCCATGAAAAACCCAATAGCTACATGAAAAATATACCTAATCTGCTTAGTCTTAATACAGAAATAAGTTCCCATTGATCCCTTCCATACAGACTAAAAAACAAAACAAAACAAAATTCTTACATTGTCCTCTACCAAAACAATAGCTCCAGTTCTCTACTTTCCTTTTCCAACAACTTTAAAAGAAAAGTGTTCTGTAGTTGATTTGTCTTCCACTTCTCTTGCTTAACATATAATCAACATATAATTTACTATAATTTAGCTTCTGCACCAAGATCAGGAAAGTCACAGGAGAGAAAGTACACTGCAAGATCAGGATATTCACCGGAGAGAAAATGCACTGCTGGATATGTCAATGTAAGATAAAGCACGTGACTAATATTGGCCCATGAATACTCAGTATTCACAGAGTCATGGTCTTCTTACTAGTGGCCATCTGTTGTTTATGCCAGCCCAAAATTCAATCCTGATTCTGATAATACCACCTTCATTTATTTTTGGGAATCCTCTGATAGCCTCACTCTTATTCAAGAGAGAGACAATGTACTCCAGGTCTTGCCAATGAGAATACAGCATCTGTTTGGCTTTGGCGATTGGTTTAGGAGAGGTAGTCACATGACTTGGACCATGACCAATCAGAAGTAAGGCAGGATTTCTCTGCAACTATTGGTATTTTGTTTCTTAGGGCTGCAGAGATAATAAAGTACCACAAACTAGAGTGATTTAAAACAAGAGAAATATATTTTCTCACAGTTTGGAGGCTAGAAGTCTGAAATCAAATGGCGGTGTCAGCAGGGCCACGCACTATCTGAAACCTATAGGGAACAGTCCTTCCTTGCATCTTCAGGCTTCTGGTGTTTTCTGGCAACCCTTGGCAATACTTAGCTTGTAGATGTATCCCTCCAGGCTCTGTCTCTGTCTTCATCTGGCCATCTTCTCCCTTGTTCTCCCATCTTCACATGGCATTCTCCTCTCTGTGCCTGTCTGTGTCCGAATTTTCTCTTACATTCCATGTTGGATTAATGTCCATCTGAATCCAGTTCGGCCTCTTTTAACTAATCATGTCTTCAGAGTTCCAATTTCCAAATCAGTCACAGGTCTTCTGGGAGGACACAATGCAATCCATATGAATTGAGGAGAAGTCACCTCCATGGCAGTTGTTACACTGTATGGAAAAGAAACTTAGCGATGTTGGTGGACAAGTGGCTATCGTTAAAAGAAAGCTGGTGTGAGAACAGCAAACAGAGGAGGGAGAGCCAAGTAATGAAGATGGACACTTTTCTGGGGAAGTTGTTTAACCCTGGCCCTGGTTCTACCCAGGAGATCTACCTCTAGCATTTTACAGTTTCTCTACATCATTTTGTTTTCTTTGTTAAAACCAGTCAGGCTTTGGTTTGTGTCACTTATACTGACAGCACTGCCCTATACAGATAATATCTCATGTTGGCAAAAGTGCTGGCAATAGCACTCTGGAGGGTTAATTGTTTTCATGGTTTTGTTTGTTTGTTTTTTATCTTGCTAAAAGCATGTAAAAATTTTGCAATGGAAAAGAAAATGTAGAAAAAGTAAAAGTTATTTAAGAACTAGTGTCCATTTAACCTCTCAATCTACCTACAGTCATCGACTCATTTACTATCCCTTCTTTGAAGTCTACTTTCTTAACCTCCATGACCACACAATTTCTTGGATCTCCTCCCATCTCCATTTCTTTCTCTGTATTTTCTTTCATTTCCTAGAGCATTTTCAAGATTAAAAAAAAAATTTTAGTTCAGTATGTCCACAGTCTGGTCTTCGTTGGTGTTTTCTGGAGTTTTTAAAATCCTCTTCCTTTTGATGGTCATTTCCTGTTTCTCTTATACTCTTGTGGTACACAGAACATTTACTATTTTAAAATGTTAACTCTGGGGTTTATTCCCTGAGACAACAGTTTTTTGATTTTGTATCCACCTGGTGATATGACAGATTTTCTTGAGTGTCAGTCTTCCTATTTAAGAAAGTCTGTCTGCTCAAGGCAAATACAGAGTGCAGCATTCTCCCTTGCCTTTGGGGGCCTGTGTCTAGTCCTGGGCTTGTGATTGTTAGTTGCTTTAGAATTCTGCTATTGACAGGGGTTTAAATGCTCCCTCTATTTCCCAGGAGACAGAGCGTCTGCATCTTCCCAGTGTTTAAATCCGTTGCCCCAGGCCTTCCACCTCAAGAGTTTCTTACACTGCTTTGGTTGTGGTCTTAAGTTGCTTTCAGCTGGAGGGCAAATTCCGGGGGGGATTCATTGTAGGGAGTAGTTTCCCAAGTCAGTCTTTCCCAGCCAGAACAAGTCCAGGAAATCACAAAGGGGGAGTAGATAGGTTCCAGACTATCTGGAGGGGCACTAGGAAGTTCTTCCATGGCTCCCCAAAGTTGCTCTTTCTTGATCTGCCCAGCAAACGCAGCCTTTGACCTGCACCCCACAGCTCCAGCGCACCTTATTATCGTTAAATCTCCTCAGCCGCCTTGTCTGGGTGAGGTAGAACAATGGCCTCCCCAGCCATCTGAAGTTGCTAATAAAAGCCCTAACCAGCGATTGGTTGTGCCTGCACCTGATTGAGGAAGTGGATTTTTGTCCCTATCTGTCAACAGTGAGTTATCCAGAGGTCATATTCCTTGGTGGCCTACTGCAAGAGTGGGTGACAGGTGTCAGTAACCACAGCGTGGAGAGAGCACTTTACCCACAACTTACCAGCCTCTTCCTCCCGCTCTTCCTTTGATGCTGGATATGTTCTACTGAACCCTGTAGTTTTGAAATAGTTGTTTCAGACAGTTCCTGCTTGTTTAGTAGTTGTTTTTGTGCAGAGACTTAATTCTGGTGCTTCCTACTCTGCCATCATCTTTCCACAATCCTCTGAGAGCACCTGCCACCACTTCAAATATTTCTTCTGGATTTTATTCACAGTATATATGCTTTTTTTTCTTCTTAAATTTCATGGTCCAGAATTTATTTTATTCTCATCTTTCTAGTGCTCTGACTCCAAGTGCTCTTTGTGAATTGTCTTAATTATTCACATAGATTTTCTGGGTCTGTGGTCTTCATCTTTAACCTAAATTCTTCCCTTCTATTTGGATCTTCCCTTCTATTTGGCTATCTCTTTCTGGATGTCCTCAAATATACATACGTTTTCTTTCCCCCCATTTTAGTTCTCTAGGCTTCTCAAAGTAGATACTGTGAAATGGCCTGGATTTAGGCAATGGGAATCTATTAGCTTACAGTTTGAGGCCATGATAAAATCCACATCAGTGCATCATCAAGGCGATGCTTTTCTCCCAAAGACTGGCTGCTGGCAATCCTTGGCTCCTCTGCCACATGGCAGGCTCATGATAGCACAAACTAGTCTCTCTTCTCTTCCAGGATTTCTTGCTTTCAGCTTCTTGCTTCCATGGCCTTCATTTTTATCTGAATTTTATTGCCTTATAAAGGACTCCCAGTAAGAGGAATAAGATCCATTCAAATTGAGGTGGGTCATGCATTAACTGAAACAGCCTCATTAATAGGTCCTACTTACAATGGGTCCACACCCACAAGAATGGATTAACTTTAAGAACATGCTTTTTGGGGGTACACACGATTTCAAGCCACAATACTCCCTAATCTGTAACTCACCTTCCTTCTCTCATTATGAGAGCCAACTGTTTAAGCTAAGAACTTTGGAAATATACATCCTTTGAGTCTTCCCTTTAATCCATTTCCCCACATCCTAATGGATTAACAAGTCTTGTTAATTTACCTTCTAAATATTTCTTGAAACTATCCCCTTCTTCTCAATTACATCTGATTTTCTTTTGTTAAGGATTCTATCATTTCTCCTGGGGACCAGTGATTCTCAAACACAAGTGTGCAAAAAGAACCACCTGGAAAGTGTATTAAGAAATAAAATCCCACCTGTAAATGTAATCCATCAAGAGAGTCTGATGCATGTGATCTGAGGATCTCATTCCAAGAAGGACTATTTCAGTTATTGCAATAGCCTTCTAACTGCACTGCTGTGAGAGTAACTATTTTGATTAAGTCATTTGTTCACCAACTCGAAAACCTCCAAAGGTTTGCCAAAGCACACAAGATAAACTACAAGTTCCTTAACATGGCATAACCATGCCTTCAAATTCCAGCTTTCTCCACAAGCTGATCTCTATATCCCCCAAATAAGACACCTTACCTGAAGAAAATGTCTCTGGAGAGAAGGTCTTTCCTGTTATTCTCTAACTAGACTCTTGGCTGTGTCATGACTGAGTTCAACCTCATACCAACACTTAATTTTCTATTACCTGGTTAGCATTATAGGGTGCTTTAAGACACTAAGCACAATGCTAAACTTTTACAGTATTTTATTTAATCTATGCAACAAGCCTATGAAGTCACTGGTATTGTTCCTATAAATCTGACTGCTCAGGGAATATGAGGCTCAAAGTGGTAATTTGTCCATGGCTATAGAGCTATTAGGTACTGGAGAGGGACTCTAAGTCAGGGTACTATAGTATACTATATATCTGGTTGCATATTTGCAGCTTCCTATGAAATGTGAGCTCCTTAAGGGCCCCTGACTGGTGAGCAAGATACTAAATCCCAACACTGAGTCTTTGACATAATAGGTGCTCAATTTGTACAAATGAATTTCTGAATCAGGGAGAGGAAGAGAAAAAAAAAAAGGAATCATATTTGTTAGCCTCTATCCTACCACAAGAAGTCATTTTATTTCCAGGAATATATTTTCCTTATTAATAAAGCTACATTTTAAATTATCATTTTGAGAGGCATTTAAAAATTTTTATATTTTAACTGAAACTTTTATTGAGATAACTGCGGATTCATATGCAATTATAAGAAATAATACAGAGACATTTCCTGTAATCTTTACCCAGTTTCCCATTACAATAACATCTTGCAAAACTATTGTATATGATCAGAAATCAGCAAGGATAGAGCAGAATTCAACAACACCATCAACCAACAGGATTTAACAGATATTTATAGAATTCTCAACCCAACAATAATAGAATACATTCTTTTCAAGTGACCATGAAATATATACCAAGCCAAACCATATCCTGTTCCATAGATCAAATTGTGAAAAAGTTAAAGGAATCGAAATCATAGAGCGTGTGTTCTCCAGCCACAATGGAACCAAATAGAAATCAATAGCAGAATGATAATAGGATTATCTCCAAACATTTGGAGGTATCTACATATCAATGGGTCAAAGAAGTCACAAGAGAAATAAAAATATATATTGCATTGAATAAAAATTAATACAACAAATCAAAACACACAAGAATGAAACTATAACACTAAATATTTACATTAGAAAGAAGAAATAGTGAAATCAACCATCTAATCTCCTACTTCAAGAATCTAGCAAAAGAAGAAAAAAATAAGCCCAGAGCAAGCAGAAGGAAGGATATAATAAAGATAATAGCAGAACTCAATAAAATTGAAAATAGAAAAATAATAGAGAAAATAAATGAAACCAAAAGCTGGTTTTTTGAAAAGAACAAATCACAAACATCTAACAAGACTGATAAAGAAAAAAAGAGAGAAGACAACCCAAATTACAAATACCAAGAATGAAACTGGAGTTAGTGCCTCCCTGCTGCCCACCAGCCCAGGTGTAGCCTTGGGCGTGCCTGCCCATTTCCAGATGAAAAAAACAAAACAAAAAAAACCTGTAATAGTTAGGAAGCCTACATGGCCAAAGACCATGCAGTATGATACTGGTAGAATGAATGTAATTGTCAACTACCTGCCTCAGAACACGCCCAAGTCTGTTCAGAGGTATTGGTGAAGTCAAATCTGCAAAACTTATTCGGGATAAAGTAGCAGGTCACAGCTTGGACTGTGGGATTTGTGAACTATGTGACAGTGAAAGACTCGGAACAAGCAATAGTGAAAAACCGTTAAGATGTCATATGCGCTCTCGACTGGGAGGTCATCAAAGATGCCAACTTGTATTTCCGTGGACACTCAAGGTCCCTGACCCAAAAGGGCGCTAAGGACATGTTCTCTAAGTTTGGTCGAATTGTCAACTCCCGTGTCCTTGTGGATCAGACCACAGGTTTGTCCAGAGGGTTTGCGTTTAAGTTTGACAAATGATGGGAAGCTGAACAGGGGATTACCAGTTTCAGGGGCCATAAACCTCCACGTTCCACCCAGCCCATTACAGTGAAGTTTGTGGCCGATCCCAACCAGAACAAAAATGTGGTATTGCTCTCCCATCTCTCCAGCTAGATGGCTGGGAGGGCCGGTTTATCACCAGGCACAGAGGTTCAGGCTGTCCCCTAGGACTGTAGATCACATGAGTGGGTTTGGGGTGTAAATGTTCCTGGAAATGCTTCTTTGGGCCGTTGCATCTTCACCTAACACTTTGGTCAGGATACTGATGAGGGAATCCTTTGGCACAGTGACCAATGTGAAAGTGACTTGCAATGTCAACATTGCAACAAGTGCAAAGGGTTTGGTTTTGTGACTACAACAAACTATGAAGAAGCTGCAATGGGCATCACAAGTCTGAACAAGTACTTCCTGGGGGACAAAATCTTACAGTTTTCCTTCAAGACCAACAAATCCCACAAATAATCTGCTCATGCTTTTTTTTTTTTTTTTTTCATGGAATAGATCATTAGGAGTGACAGGTTAAAACTTTGTTATTGTATAATTCATTTTGCACCAATTTTCACAAGTGTCTGTCTTAGTCTAAATGAGAAGTGACAAGTTTTTTTTATACTCTGGGATGCAACCAACATGTGCAAATGTTTGAAATCTCACAATGTTAGACCAATTTTAAGTTATTTCCTTCAAAATATATATTAAACAGAAATCTAAGTAGACTGCATTAACTAACCAGTTCATCTGGATGAACTGGTAAAAGTGAAGCATACATTAACTTACATGACTGTCTAACATTTGCTTTATTTGATGTCTCCACAAACTGGATTAAAAATAAGTTATATTTTAGTTTTTAAACTAAAGATGATAGAGACTGAGTGTACATTCTCTCAACTGCTTCAAGGTTTTAAACGATCTCCGCTTTGGTTGACAGGAGATTGCTTTCCCAAGCAGGTCCCATTGCCACCTCCTGCTCACTCAGTCCTGGGTTCTGCCAAGTGGCCTTGGGAGTAGCAACGTGCCCGTCTGACCTGCACCACCTCGGGGGTGGGGGACCACACACCAGGCCAGGCCTCCCAGAGAAGGATACAAGTGTGTTTCGTAAGCACAGGCACAATGGGAATGGACCAAAGAGTTTTAGGGAAGCCCCTCCGGTACATTCCAGAGTCAAATCTAAGCTCTAGACATGCCTGAAGATGTGTTACTACTCTGACGCCCCGAACTTTCGTCCAAACATTGCAGGCATGTTTCCCCACTCATTGGATACTGTTGTTATGATAATTTGTCCAATTTCCAAGATCATTTAATAAGGATTGAATGCATAAGATAGCTCTTTTTTAATAACATATAAACATTTGAGCACTGTATTTATCGCATCCCTTTTTGTGTGTTTTTTCTTATTTTACTCGGAATTTGGTTTGAAATTTTGTATGAACACTCAGCAGAAAAGCAATTACTTCTTGCCAGTTGTCTATTAACAAAAACCTTTGATTTGTAGTTTTAAAGATTAACCCTCAGAATTCTCTTCATCACTGCCTTGACATTTTGGGTTGTTCTCTTCTGTTATTTTTCTTTTGCAAAGAAATTGAATTTGTAATTTAAATTCTCACCCCAAAAGATGTCCATGCCCATGGTTTCACTAGAGAATTCTGCCAAATATTTAAAGAAAGGTTAATACCAATAAATCATATACAATATCTTCCTGAAAACAGAAGAGATGGGAAAACTTTCCAATTCATTTTATGAAATTATAGCAAACCAAACAAAAGGCTATTAAAAAAAAAGAAAACTACATGCCAACATCCTTTATGAATACAGATGCTAAAATCTTTTTTCAAGATATTAGAAATGAAATTAAAAATAAATAAAAAGACTTATATGCCATGACCAAGAGGTGTTTATTCCAGGGATACAAAGCTGATTAAACATCAAAAAGCAATCTATGCAGCATTGGTGTGGTATGTCATTGATGGGGGATGCATGGGTGGGAGGGAGTTCTCCAGGGCATGCATACAGAGTATATAGATATGTTTGGATATTCATTGGGTATTGCCATAGTGGATAGAGTTACACGACAACTGAGGGAGTGCTGAGGAGCTCTGTCACATTCCCCAATGGAACAACAACAATCCCCAAGTGCAAGACAAAGACCAGTGAAGGAGGATGGTCCAATGATGGGTCCTTAATACTAATGACTATGCTTATGAGCCAGTGTGCTTTAAATTTCAACTACACCTGGAGCTGCAGGGATAGTACCTAAGAGTTACCTAGTAAGAGCCTCCATGTTGCTCAAATATGGCCACTCTCCAAGCCAAACTCAGCATGTAAATGCATTATCTTTCCCCCAACTTGGGGCATGACTCCTGGGTATGAGCCTCCCCGGTGCCAAGGGATAACTACCATCACCAGCTGGTGATGCAACTAGAAAAAGACCTCGAATAAAAGAGGAAATGGTAAAGACAAATGAGTTTATGTGGCTAAGAGACTTCAAAATGAGCCGGGAGGTCATCAGAGGGGTCGTGCTTATGCACATCTCAGCAGGATCCCAGAGACAGCCAAAGTAGATACAACCCCAGTACCAGTGCTCCTGAGAGCTACAGAGACACACAGATTCTATGGTCATGACAGATGGCTCTGGAGTTCACTGTCTTGCCAGTGGGCCCTACTTGGAAATTTGTGCTCCTGATTGTGATGTAGTTGGACTCAGATGTGACCTCTCTGCACATGCCTCTTCTGTTACTTTTACTGAACCTGTGATTGGTGCTGGGGTTTGTGTATCCTCAGGAGACTTGAATCTCTGGGCTGTCCATGTGCCAGCTGGGCCCTGAGCCTCAACAAAGTTGCAACACCTACTCTCTGGTTCGTTGGATGTACCCAGGTCAGCTGATGGGGAGGTGAGAATGGCCAGCCACCACACCAGGAAACTGAGAGTGTCTACAACTGCAAGCAGGAGAATCACATCCATCAGTCATGTGCAATCTAAGCCCCCTCTCAATTTAGAGGTGGAATGGACATCGCCATCCCAGGGTCCACAAGATGGAGAAATATAATATGGATTGGAGAGGACTTGCTGGTATTCTACTACAGAACTGTTGTGACTCTAGCAATGGAAGAAATTGCATTATTGATGTGGAGACGGTGGACATGGGTGTTGCTGATGGCAGAGAGAGGGGGGAAGAGTTGTGATATGGGGCATTTTCTGGACTTGGAGTTGTCCTGAATTATATTGCAGGGACAGATGCAGGACATTGTTTATCTTGCCATAACCCACTGGATGGACTGGGGGAGAGTGTGAACTACAATGTAAACAGTGGTCCATGCAGTGTGGCAGTGCTCCAGGATGCATTCACCAAATGCAATGAATGTGTCTTACTGATGAAAGGGGATGTTGATGTGGAGGCCCAGGGGTGGGGGGGGGGGGAGGGGGGAGGTTTGGGAGTGGGATGTATGGGAACCTCTTATGTTTTTTAATGTGACATTTTGTGTGATCTATTTATCTATTTTTAAAAAGACAATAAAAAAAAAAAGCAAGAATCATAAAACTTTTAGAAGAAATTGTAGGAAAATATCTTTAAGACCTGGTGGTAGGTGTTGGATTCTTAATGGAGAAAAGAGAAGGACTGAGATGGACTACTGATGTTTAATGTATGTAGAAGTTTTAATTAGTTTTACTGTAAAAGTGTGGAAATGTATAGAATGGGTGGTAAAAATAGTAATAGCTAGTTTATAAATAGGGATGTGGCTGAAAAAGGTAGTCTAGGGATGTAAATGTCAATTGACAGAATGCTAGAGAATTATCTAGGAACTGAATAGCACAGAAAACCAAGAGGTGGGTGAGAATTGTGGTTGATGGTACAGACGCAAGAGTGTCCTTTGTGAACTAGAGCAAATGTATATCACTACTGCAGGGTGCTGGGAACGCATGGGAAAAATGCAATTGGAATGACCTATGGACTGTGGTTAGCAGTAATAATATAATATTCTTGCATCTATGCCAAAGATGTACTGTGTTGATAATGGGGCAGTATGGAAAATGTGAGCCAAATGTATACTATGGACATGGTAACAATCAGATGATATTATCTTATCTGTAACAAATGTTCCACCACAGTGTGGTATGTTGATAGAGGGGTGTTGCTTGGGAATTCTGCACATGTGCATGATTGTTTTATAAGCTTACAATTTCTGTCAAAAATATATATTTAAAAAATAACAATAGCGTGGGTTGGGGGAAAAACACACCAAATGTAAAATAAGAACTATGATTAGTTGTAAGATTTTGACAGTGTTCTTTCATAGTTTGTAACGAATGTCTCATGACAATGCAAGGTGATGGTGGAGGGTTGATGTATGGGACCCCTGTATGATGTTATGCATGTTTGTTTGTAAGTTCACAACTTTTACTATACACTTAATTGTTTATGTATGTTCATATATAAATGATATAAAGATAATATAATCAGATGGGTTAGGGGGAAATACTTTGGTTAGTAGTAATTTTTTGACAATGCTCTTTAATCACTAGTTAAAAAGGTTGAACAACAATGTAAGTTGGTGGTGGTCGGGTGAGTTACGAGGATCCTGTATGATGTTATAAATGTTTGTTTTGTAAGTTCACAGCTATTACTATACACTTATTGTTTATGCATGTTTGTGTGTGGGTGTATATTTCAATAAATTAAGTTTAAAAAAAGAAAAAAAAGAACTTGTGGGGGAAAAAAAAGCAATCTATGTAATCAGCCATATTAATGAGCCAAAGAAGAAAAAAGTAACATGATTATATCAATTGATGCAGAAGGATTTGGCAAAATTCAATATCCATTCATGGTTTTAAAAAATCAGAAAATAGGAATAGAAGGAAACTTCCTTGACTAGATCAAAAGCATCTATGAAGCCTACAGCTAACCTTATATGTAATGGCAAGTGATTGAATGCTGTCCCCCTAAGATCAGGAGCAAGGCAATCATTTACATACTTAGAACTCTTATTCAACATAATACTAGAAGTCCTAGCTCTTGCATAAGGCAGTAAAAGGAAATAAAATGCATACCGATTATGAAAGAATAAATAAAACTATCCTTATTTGTAGACATTGTTGTTGATATAGAAAATACCAAGAAATTCTAGAACTTAAAAAGTGAGTTTAGCAAGGATTCACAGTACAAGATATAAATACAAAAATAAACTTTATTTCTTATATATTAGCAACAGATACTAATAACAGATACATAAAAATACTAAAATAAAATATTATTTATAGTGGAAGATATTCCCACTTTAATATTTGACCTACAGAAAATGAGGACAGAGCTTTCTTCAAGGATGCTGGGGCTCCCCTCACAGATTTATTTCTCACAGTCAGGGTGAAAGGTCTGTCCTCTGGATACTCCAAGGTGGATGAGCTGGTCTTATAATGTAAATACAACGCTAACATTCTGATCTCCTTAAGCCTTTGGATACCTTCATATACATTATAACAGGGTAGTTCTAGCATCTTGAGCTCATTTAGTAGGCGACTTTTTGGTCTATGCTTTTGCCAACCAAACAAGTAGACTCCTTTCTAACCCCTGAAGCGAAAATAATGAATCCAGAATCTCTGCTTAGTGGACCCATATCAATAAACTCAGCCTGATCCAACTTTACCTTCTACCATTATCCCACATCCTTCACTTCCATTCCCATACATATTTCTCTTATTTCTCTCTGTATAAATTGGAAAAACCAGGCAAGTTCTTTTGGAATGTTGTGCACCTCCTCATGGGTCACACTTTTTACCTCATCTTTTGGGTCCTGCTGGGATTTAAGTCTAGTTGTAGGTATGGAAGCAAAGTGGGGCGATAGGGGAGAGTCCTAAGGAAGAGAGTTAGCACTGTTGTGCAAGTCAGTTACCTCAGGGAATTCCATTACAAGTTTATCCAGCAAAGCAGAGTCAATCTCCTCAGAAGCTGATGGAAGGGCTTCTTCTACTGGCAAAGAAGACTCAGTAGAACTTGGGGGTTCAGCATCCCCCAGCTTCATCACGATTTTCCCATATGTTCCCATTCCAATTTTTATTTAATTGGAAGTACCCAGTGGTGATATTTTGCATAGCACTATCACCCCATCACACTATGGACTATCAGTGTCCTCTTTACCATGGACACAGAGTCATTAGAGCCTTTATATCTAATCATATAAAAGAACCAGTTCCCAAAACCTCAGAACCAATTCAGAAACTCATCTTTAAGAATCTGTTCCTCTAAAATCATTTTGGAGCCAAAATCTATACTGATCATCTTCTTCCAGAGGAACAGAACCAATAGGATGTGTGTGTGTATGTGTGTGTAAAGGTTTACTATAATAAGTAATTTGCTTACAGGATTGTAGGGGCTGGAAAGTTCAAATTCCATTAGGGCAGGCTGGAGGCTGGCAATTTCAGTAAGAGTAATGTCAAAGTCTTGAGTTTGAATTTCTTAGGGGAAGCCAGCAAGCTGGAAACTCATGGAGGAGTAAAGGGTGTAGTCTTAGGGCAGAATTCCTTCTTTCTCCTGGATCCCTCAGTTCTTTGCATGTAAGGTCTTCAACTGGATGAGGTGCACCTACATTATCAAGGGTAATCTCCTTTACTTAAAGCCAACTGATTATAGATGCCAATCCTATCTACAAAGTATCTCCATCACAACATTTGTGTTTGACCAAACAAATGGAAAACCACAACCTAGCCAAGCTGACGTAAAATCAACCATAGCAGTTAAATATTGTAGTATTCCATTTATGAAGCATTTTTGAAATGACAAAACTGTTGAAAAAAAGAACAGATTAGTTGTTGTTAGGGGTTAGGATGGGGGTGGGAAAGAAAGTGTCTAAAAAGTACAACCTGGCGATGGAGTTGTTCTGTATCTTGATGGTATGAATGTCAATATAATTATGATAATGTTACCACTGGGGGAAATGGGCAAAGGGTAAGTCAGGCCTCTCTGTATTATTTCTGATAATTGTATGTGAATCTACTATTATGCCAAAATAAAAATTTAAAAACATCCTGAAGGAAAACATCTTCCTAGCTAACTTTCCAAACAATAGTTCATAAAATTTAAGTATTTGTGTTTGTGTATAAGAGCCTATTTTCATATCATAATTCAACCTAATTTTTTCACTGTATCTGTTAAATTGTCCAGATCTTTCATTACTAAAGTTAGTTCTTCTACTTTACAGTAGGCCAAATCATGAGGTAACACCATAATATCTAATCTCTCGGGTAAACATTTTTTTTAACAGTGAGTCAATGTGTGCAGTTTGAGAAGCTGCCGTTTTTAGTAGACCTAATGTTTCCTGATAATCAATCTCTGCATGTCCTTAGTCATTCTTTGCCCATGCTTTATTTCCTCACTTGTCTTCATCCTTCTATACGAAAGTGCCCTAAATGGAACACTCTATTATATCATGTGGTGATCACTGCCTTTTTCTCTGAGGACACAGTCCTGGAATCATATATTTTATCACTTTTATGGCAAGAAGTTCACAGGCCTCTCTTAAATGAAAGCAACATAGTGAGTCAAGGGCAGAGAGTCCAAGAACTCGATGACTTGCTGAATGTCTCAGCAGTTTTGTCCTGAAACTTCCACCAATGTATCCACTCTGATTAGTAGGAAAGGAGGTCCACACTGAGATCCGGCAAATTCCCAATCTCAAGGAATCTTAAAGATGACCCTAGGTGATGACCCTGGGACCTTTCCAGACCTGGGAATACATTTATCAAGCCCTGGCTTTAAGAAAGCAACAAGATATTTATATTACTACATTCAGTTAATGTGCAAATGGCCACCCCATGCCAGGCCAGAAAACCCCAAATTACATAAGTCTTTTTAATACTTTTTGTGAAGAGAAAATTAGTCTTTCACCTTCAAACTGTTTAACTCATTACATCCTGGCCATGGTCATTGATCATTTAGTTGAGAAATCATGGCAAACACGAGTCAAGTTTTGGTATAAGGAAGTGTCCGACAATGTCTCATCATATTATTAATACAAGGCTGAAGTCATCAGGAAGCAAAGGAGACATCTGAACTTCTTAGGGTAGGCTCTTCCATACCCTAATAGCCTGGACACAGATGAACAGTGACAGAGAAAAAATAATATCACAACCTGTTTTTAATTTTATACACTGCTGCTGGTCTTTTATGTCAACATTTGTCTTTTTTTCCTTTAAGCCTCAATGGTATGCCCAATAAAGGCTCTGCCATTTTTTTCTCTTTCATATAATCATGAAATTTCTCAAATGGTTTTCCCAAATTGTGCTCTGTTGAATATTTGTATACTAAGGAAATGTTAACAAAATTCCTGCAAAATATGTCCTATCTTCTAATGAGTTTGGGAAACACTGCATGTTACCTTTCTCCTCCAGTCATGATTTTTATTAGCATATCACTGATTGCATTTTCTCACTCTTATTATTGTATTCAATTTGCAATCCAATTATTGATTTTTGTCTCCCCCAATTATTTTTCATTTTCTTGAGTTTCCCCACACTATAGATAACAAATACCCTCTCCAAACTCATATGGATTTCATAACTCTTTATCATTTTCATCACTTTTACATCTCAACTTTCTTATGCTTAGTGTCCAGACTCCTTAGTCTGATTAAGATTCCCATGCCATCCAGACTCAACCTTTATTTCCCTCCATATCTTTTTCTAATCACATCCACAGTCTTTATTGTTGCCGCCTTTCTCCACCCCTCCTCCCCTTCCAGCCCCCGCCATCCTTCCCGCCAGTCCCGCCCATATTGCCAACCCACAATCTGCCCTCTTCCCCAGTAACTGCTTACCTCAGGTCTATCCATCAGCTTCAGCCTGTCCACAGCCGCCCCTTAGCCAACCCTCCCTTCATCACGCCCCTCCCTCTACCCAACCCTATATAGCTAAGTGTACTTCCGTAATAAAGCAGACCTGTTCTTGCGCTCAAGCGGTCTCCGTGGTTTTTCCCCAACCGCGCGTCCCCCACGCCTGGAGAACTGGTGCTCCCTCTTGGGGCACCCCCCGCCGGCTGATCGGCAGGAGCAAGCCCCCCCGACTCTTGGGCCTGAGCGAGGACGAAACCCCCACGCTCTGCTACACTTTATCTCTCTGCAAACTGATCCACTAACCATCCCACCAAAATAAAATACCAGGTACATTTCTGTCCTAGTGCACATATTCATGCTGTTCTTACTAACAGGGTTGCTGTTCCCTTCTGTTGCTTAAGCATATTCATTTCTTAAAATTTTAAAAAAGATTTAAAATTTTAAATCTTTTGTTTTGCACTGTGTCTGTTCATTGTATGCTCATCTTCCTTTTAGGAGGCACCAGGAACCAAACCTGGAAACTCCCATGTGAGAAGGAGATGCCTAACTGCTTGAGCCACCTCCACTCCCTGCTTTGTTGTGCACCTCTCATTATGTTTTCCTCCTTGTGTCTCTTGTTGTGTCATCTTGTTGCATCATCTTGTTGCACCAGCCTATCGCATCAGCTCACTGTTTTGCTCATCTTCTTTAGGAGGCACCAGTAACCAAACCCAGGATCTCCCACATAGTAGGAGGGAGCTCAATCACTTGAGCCACATCCACTTCTCAGGCATGCTCATCTTGATACAATTACCTCTCCTGACCTAACCTTCTCTCACCATATTTGTAAATTTTTACCAATGTTGTTCCATTCTAGATAGTAAATCTGTAAGGGCAATTCCATATATGTTTCAAATCACTAAATTTCCAGCTTAGTTCAGTAGCTGATTTATACATGCTCAGTTAAGAGATGTTGGCTTGAACTGATATTCTTTGATTTGCATATTACATGCCTCTCAGTACCTTATCTCTCGATAAGTGCAGTAGACTGCACTGCCTGATGTTGGTAGCTACCATTTTGGTTTACACACTGCATTCTTTGCCTATATATACCAAGTTCCTTAGCTGCAGAATTTGGGCATTATATGTGTTTATAACATTCTCAGCAACTAGGATAGTTGTCAATACATAACAGGCACTTAATAAACCTTGAAGGAGTGGCTAATTACTTCAGGAAACTGCCCAAGTTTCGTCTCGTATGAAGCTTTCCTACAACATAGCCCATATTGAGCTTCTTTTCCTGATCTCTTCTTAACAGTTACTATCTCCACAACTCACCTCGGCTCTTGTAGATTTTATTTACAGTTGTTGTAGATTTGTAGTTTCATATGTGTACCAGTTTCTTCTATTGGGCATGTAAACTCCTGAAGGGTGAAAAGGGTGTTTCATGGTTTTGGTCTCCCAATTAGGTATAAGTACATAATAGGAATTTGTTGAATTTAAATGAAAAGAAGCTGAAATGGTCATAATACATTTTATTGTTATTATTAACACTGATGATACAATGTTACTATTCCAGTCTTTTATGCAGATGAAAATAAATGATATAAAATACATAATACACTGTAATCATTTTAACAATACACAAAATAGTAAGTGTTTGAAGCTATATCACATGTATATTTTACAAGGGGGAAAGAGCTATTATAATAACACATTCAGGTGAAATTTGTCATTAAATTTCAGATGTTAATGTTAAATATGAATATATTCAAAAGAATTACTATTTATAGAACCAATTTGACATTTTACTATTTAAAATAAGGAATAGGCTATAAATGGATACTTATAAAACTATTTTTAAAGCAAAAAGCTATGTTCTACTCATTTATTTGGAAGTTACAAAAATATATATATTTTTCTGAAACTAATAAATTTGCTTGAAGCATTAGACATTCAAATTCAAATGAATGATTACTAAAGTATTTCAACAACTTAGTAGTCTTGTTTTCATATAGGATATATATGTACACGGTATTAGAATAGATCTGTGTTTGCAAATAATGTCATTTTAAGTAGACACAGGTAAATATTAACACGTAAGAGAGATTGTGCAGGTATTCGCACCAAACACATTCAACACATACGGCCAGACCCACTGGCTATGCATTGTACAAAGTGAATTCTCAAAACCATCTGTTGAATGAATACAAGAGTATATGGGATTTATTCTGTTATTTGTACCAGAAATAAGTTATTTAAAGCTTTCTATTTCTAGTAGAAATGTAATTTAAAAATTCAGCAATTTGTTCTTAACCAGCTATTTCTTCTGGATGGCAAGGCCAAGTCCATTGACTTTAGACTGAACAGCAAACTCAGTGCCAGTGACCAAAAGGCACTCTACCAGGCCTGGTTCCTGCATATTTAGGCAGCTCTGATGTCTACAGTGGAAACATGGAATACATTGAACAACTCCATTTTTAATTTCTTCATACAAAAGAAGAATCGAAGTAATTTCTACAATGTATTATTGTAACAACAAAAGGTATACACACACATGCATAGCTTAGTAGACTTGAGCTATCTCTTATCAATGAGAGAAGCAAGCTATCCTGAGTAAAGTAGGCCTGTGTCTAAACAACAAGTGCTAGAGGACCCACAGCCATACTTTAAAAAATCTTCAATGCATACACAGCAGATGCTTGGCAATATGAACGTTGAGATCACTATTAAAGGCAGAATTTTTAAGTTGTAGTTTTCTGAAACCAAAGACTAACTGTAATGACTATAATGGAATTGCAGCACCTAGGAAAATTACGGCCAGTATTCATGGAAGGAATTAGCCGGGGGCCCATTCTTGGACTAAGAACCTTCCCATAACTTTTCTCCAGCTATTCTGCTTCATGGAGAGTGAAACTTCTCTGAGGTTCATCACTAAAACTTCAAAAACTTCACAGAATAAGGAATATTGCTCTTAATCAAGATTCATATCATCCTAAACCATTTCAAAAGCTTTTACTCTTGTACTTAAGTAGTTCAACTGACAATTTATTCAGCAAAGTCGTTGATGTATATACATGCTAATGAAATAAGCACTACTGGCTTTCAAAATGTCATTAAACTATAATTTAGTGAGATAATTCACTTGAAAATAAGTCTTTAAAAATTAATTTTAAAAAAATCCATAAACAATGGAGTCAAATATTAAAGGTTAATTTCAATATTAGTAAATGCTCCTGAAGAAATTATAAAACTGACTTTTAAAGTAAGGTTGTTCATTTTAAATTTCAATACTACATTTTTTCAAAATTACAAGTGATTTAAAAATATACCCACTAATCCGCAATAAATCATGCTGGGTTGTAAAAGGACTATTTTGAAATAATGAAAGCACCAATGTTATGGTAATTTAAATACATAGAGTAACTAATTCTCAAATAAGTACTTCCAATTCAATAAAAGAACTAGTTTTGCATATAAAAAGTACGTGCCCAAAGGGCTGGAAATTGTGTTTTTCTAAGTAAGTTAATATACCCTTTGGCTTTACTTATTCATTACTTTTACAGTTAGTACCAAGGTCAACTTCACGTTTTAAATTCTGAAATGTAAAATTTAAATTAATAGAGTCAGATTCAACATAATTTCAATGCCATATATACTATAGCATCATAAGAAATTAACCTAATTTTAAATTGTTGCTCTAAGTAGAGAGGGAAATGAATACAGGGAAACTTGCTTTTGAATAGTAATAGAACTAGATGTAAAATTCTAGTTTCTTTAAATTTCTCATGCTTTTAACATTTGGGGAAAATGCTCTCATAATAACTTTGTAAGATATGATGCAATTTTCAAAAGGTATTGACTATAAATTACTAGTTAATTATTTTTGAGTCAAGTCACATATTAAGAACCAAAATTTCCTCTCCATGTATGGCCTTCCCTTTTAGGTGGAGAGAGGCGGATTTCCATATACAGATCTTAGAAGAACTGGTAGCAAACTTTAGCAACATCTGATGGTACACGAGTTGCAGAGGCGTGGGTGAGCATTTAAGTAAACACATTAAAAAACTCAATGTCAGCTAAGTGCCCAAGGTCCCCAATGAGAGGTATATTATGGTCGTGAAAAACATCTCCTTTATCACTCATTCATTAGTCGTTTTTACTTTTACCACTGTTTGGAATCATAATTGAGTTTTAAGTGATTAGACTCTTACAGACTTTCAATATCTAAAACTGTTATCTTCAAAGATGAGGAATACAGTACAAAATATTTTCCACATTGCAACAGTGTTGAGTACCTCAAAAGGTACATTTGGATCAAAAAATGTTCAAGAAATACTATGAATTTCACATGAAAGGCATTTTACATGTTTTCATTCACTTTTTATCTCAAATATGAGGTAAAATTTAATGGCAACACAAGCCACATCACTTTGTTACTAATCAATAATTGGTAACATTATAATAGCTCTTATTAATAAGAAGCAGCAGCACAATATATTGATTAGGAGGGCAGACTTCCTGGGTTCAAACCCTGGTTCTACCACCTGCTGGTATTGTATAGACAGCAAATTACTGAGCCATTTTTGGTTCATTTCTTCAAGTGGAAAATGGGGCATGGTAAGAATCCCACCACGAATCATGATTTTGGGGATGAAATGAAGCAAAATATCAAAATACCGTTTAAGTATACTGAAGGATTATTTGGATTACACTTAATAAGTGTTAGCTATAGTTTTCATTATAAATCCCAAAGTTATAGAGGAGACTATTATCCTTGATAACCTGTGAGTGTTTAGTAACATGCCAAGCACTCTGATAGGAGGTACACGTTATTTCTAACCCTTAAAATAATATTAAACACATTCTATTAAATCTTGAGTAGATTCTTAACAATATGCTAATTTAAAACTACCACAACAGCAGATCATCCATGAAACACAGCAAAGTATGGCTGAAATGTTTTATGTGATCCCTTGTTATGGCTGCAACGAGGATTACTGCAACAGGATGGTGATTTGAAAACAATAAGGCCAATTTGCAAAGCACCTGCTAGTTCAGTTGTGCTCACTCAATAGCCCTGCGTGTCAAATTTTCACTGTTGTGATTTACAAATGACTAGATACATGGACCTTCAGGAACACCTGCTGTAGTATCAAGTGTATCAAATCCCTAAAAGTAAGGATATACTTAATATAGATATTATGTTAAAGTCATATCTTCATTAAATTCAAAATGCTCAACTTTTTATATAAATTTAAGAGATATCTTTGAAAATGCTGATGTTGTCTTCATTTTTTTGTTTTGTTTTTTCAAAGGAGGTACTGGGAATTAACCCTGGGATCTTGTACATGGGAAGCATGCATTCAACCACTGAGCTAAACCTGTTCCCTCCTTATTTTTTTAATTACAAATTTGGACTTTTTGCAAATGCTGAAGTGATTCTTGGCCAAATATTCATTCTTACCCTGACCAGAGTATATAAATATCTCATACATATATAACAATATTTTGTATTCAGTCTACAACTGTTAGCGATGAAGGCTTTTAAAGATAGTTTGAAAACAACTAACAAATTTCATAAATTAAAATTTAATAGAGGAGACATTTTCTTTGCATGCTTTAGTTATGAAAAGCATTTCGCATACTAGATGGTTCTAAACCCATTTATTTATTATAACTATGATATGGGAGTTTTGTTTTGGAAAATAAAGATTTAAAAATCAACATTACTGTACTCACTATGCTAAAAACAAGTCTTATGTTGATAAGATAAAAATATAAAAATGAAAAATCTTGGATATACTTTTGAATGAAGATGTTATATACCTTGAGCTCCCACAAATCAAGGTCCCAAATAATAATTTAAAAATATAACAAATAGAGCTTTGTTTCATATTCTTATATAATGTCTTGATACAAAAATACTCATTATGGTGTATACTCTAAGGGCTCTGGTATCTTATGTTAAAGTCTTAAGAAAAGTTTTAGGATTCCTTCTAAATTAAAGATGAGTTTTTACATAGGCATGCTTTTTTCTCCTTGTCCCCCTTGTCCTCCTCCTACCTCCTCCCCAATCCCTGCCCGTCCCCACTTTGTGACCACAGATCTTCAGCACCAGGAGGGATGGCCCACTGCAGAGAAGCCCTGGCTCTCTGGAATTGTCCATGAGCATGAAAGACACCTGCAAGCATTTGGAAGAAGGTCTTGTTAGAGGCCTCAATATGCCTCTCTCATGAGAGTTCAACCCTTAAGAAGAGTAATGAAGGCTCTTTCACCTTTCCTAAGTAAACCCACTTTCTCAGATGCAAGTGAGAGGTTAAAACCAATGACACCAAGGCAATACTGTCTGTAACATTTTTGTCTAATGATTTGGCAAGTGTGGTCATGTTTCTTCAGGGACAGACTTTTTCAAGTGAAAATATCCATTATTACATCATCCCATTTGGAGAAAATGAAAACACAAAATAAAACTGTTTTAATAAATGGGGACAGGGACATGATGGTTATTTTTTTATCTTTAATTTTTTTCTATAAATTCCATGAATGAATTTTACTCTAAAAATGATTATTTACTATTAATCTATAGAGATCAATTTGCAAAGATGAATTGTCTGGAAGAACTCCTTTCTACTTCTAGCATAAATATCCAAGTATACAGTGACAGTTAGTTATTTACAACAGGTAAAATGTTTATAGGAAAAAATTCATTTCTTTATCTTGAGTGGAGAACGTTTTTAACCAGTACTTCCTTTGTCGAGTCCACTGTTCAGAAGCTTCTGCTTGCCTGGTTCCTTGGGAATGTTCTTCATTCTTCTCCAACTGGGGGAGGTGGCTCGCACAGCTTGTACAATCTAGAAAAGTCATGGGAAAGTAAAGCAGTGGCCTGGCATGTTGCCATTACCTGAGGCATTTTTATTGGTATAACAAATACATTGACAATGATTTCTTGGTTCATGAGTCATCATCATATTGTCTGTTTAACTAAAAATAGCATATGAATTAGCAGATTGCAAAATTTAGACTCTATTATTTAGAACCTATTCCCCTGCCCATCTCGGTGATGACTGCTTAAGCGATACTGTGTTTTTAAAGCAGCCACCTCTGCTCCAGTGCTGCCAAAGGCTGTTCACCTTGCTGTTATCCGGTCTATTTTCAGGTTCCAGGACATGACCTTATTATGATAATCAGCATATTGGTCATGATTTTCTTGTGGCAAGATACATCTATCTCAGAGGAGATTTTCTGACCAGTTTTAGAAATTTACTTCATTTTGTAATGTCCCATGATACAGGCAGTCAGCTGTGGCAGATTCCCAAGGCCTGTGCCTCAAAGGTCCAGCTGGCTCTTTTCCTAAGGACCATCCTCCCTGCTCTGCCCATTCTCCTCCCCCACAGTCAACTGCACTCATCTGCCAATGGAATGAGGTGGAGATTCAAGTGGATCAAGGGATCTGACTGACCAGGTGGAGATGCCCAGGGATGCTCTCCCTTTGCAGCCCCAGGTCTAGCTGTTCGAGATCATCTGGCATTAAGGCCAAACTCAGGGGATTTAACAGGGGTTACACATGTTCCTGTGTCCCATGGTCTCGTGGACATTAAATCCTAACTTCAGAACCAAGGTAAAGGGGAACACAACAGTTGCCAAATAACCACAGTGGCCTCACGGACTCTACTTAAGGCATATTCTGAGAAAAGACTGGCTGGCCTGAAGTGGCTGGAGGTTGGATTATGCTTTTCTTCTCAAGAATATCCATGGCCACAGTGATCTTACTCCAGAGTTTAGACTGATGATCTAAAAAGTTAAGACTCAGATTTTACTTCCGCACAAATTTAAAAGTACTCCAAACCCAAGGATAGCTGCAGTTGTTCTCTCCCTTTCACAGATTAAATTGATCACAAGTTAAATAAGTTGTCAGCAAATTTAGCAAATTATAAAGTATTCTCTCTGTTTGACATTTAATCCCGCACTAAACCTAAATTCAAGGGGCAGAATGAAAAAGATTTAATATTGAGATAGAAAGCCCGGTTTACAAAATTGGTCTCTCCTAGTCTAGAATCACATAGAGGAAGTTATTGCCATTGGAGGTTTGCAAAATGTATTTCAAATCTTGAAGTTGGTTAATGCTCTAAATGTCATTTCCACGGAAGATGATGAACACTTAAATAAGGACATCTCACATCTGAAAAGCTCATTTCATCCTTTCCAGAGAAAAGAATAAATTAAGTAGAGCTGATGTACTTCCAAGGTTCTGCTCACCACCTGAAGGGTATGGTGAAGCTTCCCACTGCAACCCCAGGGCTGGAATAATAGATTGATCAAGAGGTTCTTTTCCATCTTAATTTCTATTCTCTTATTTCCCTGAAAGCACTGACAATTGAGGGCGAAGGCACAGTGTCTTTACCCAGGAAGAGCAGAAACTGTCAGCTGGGAGCCGAATGTCCTGGCCGTGAAATCTGGGCTGAGCTGTCCCTCTCCATTACCTCACGCTGCATATTTCCCCTGAATGTAACTGATGTCACTGGATAGATGACTCTTTGAAATGTCTGCCTTGCAAATTGGGGAAAAGGCTACTCCCTGTGATCAGTTAATGAAATAATAGCTCTGGGTATCGTGGAGCTGGGCAGATTCAGCTCCTGTGAGGCTTCTTGGAAGCAGCTCAGGGTTATTTGAGTTCAGACACATTTGTAATAGAAAATGTGGAGTGTTGGGAATTTAGAACAGACAGATGAAGTTTGGAAATAAAAGGTAATAGGTAAGAGTTGGACTTTTACTCTACACCAAAGCATTCGTCTTTTGGCAGCTAAATTTTTGGGCAGTGGGAAGCCTTTGTCTGCCCATCATTTTAGGGCCTTTGCTGTATTCTCATTCCCACTCAAGTGTACCAATGGTTCTGCACAAAAAAATGCCTTGGTTGTGGTTCCACTTTCTCCTTTACCTGTTTGGGCTCAGGCAGTCATCTTGGAACTGGCATTACCAGTCCAAATCCAAATCTGCAGAGAGCAGATGTTTCAAACTTTAATATATAAATTGTGCCCTTCATTTTCTACAGGGCAAAAAAAATAACAACAACAAAAGTAAAGACAAACAGCTTTGTTGAAGGAGACCAGAAAGGAAACATCTCTCAGGGCTAAAGTATTGCTACTACTCTGTTGCAAGGCAATTCTCCCCATTTTACAGGAGAGGAATGGAGTTTTAGAGAGGATAAAAACCTGACTAAATAAGGTCACAAAGACAGCAGAAGCTAGGACTTACTACCAGCTTTCCATTTTTAACCACTGTAGTATGCTGCCTCCTAATTAAACAAATAAAGGAATTCAAGCTTTCGCAGCACAAAAGTTTACAAATTTTACGAGGTAATAAAAAATTTGACCAGCGTGCCACAACCACTGAAAAACCAATGCTGTGGAATTGGAGGGAGGAAGGACCTCCTTTGCACCACACCTTCTATGAGTCCTATTCCAACACACATTCACTTGCTTGCCCAAATTTACTTTATGATTTCCTACTCTATTAGATCACAAGCTCCTTGAATGCATGAAGTGTTGCTCATTCGCCTTGATATCCCTAATGCCAAAACCAGTTCCTAACACATAATTGAGATATAGATTGCTGAAGGGGAGTGCACAAAACTCATTAGAGCTGAGGGAGCCAAGGAACCATCTCTTCCATTACCAGACTTTACATTATTGAGAATCAAGCTATCTCGACTTAATTAAACTCCAATATGGCACTCTGCAGCTTTCTGATACCCTAAATTGTGGTGTTATTATGGCCAGTTCTTCTTGAAATGTCTTTTGAATTCCAGAACGCCATCTCCCGTCTTCCTCTAGCTTCTCCTCTTAGATGCTGAAGCCCCGGTTCCTTGGCCCTCCCTCCAGTGCTGGCATCCCCCCAGGTGGTACGCGTGCCTTCCCTCACACACCTGTTACCCATTCACCATTAGGAACAAAATGCCTTTCTAGACCTGAACATCTCCTACACATTGATGACTCACAGGACTACAGCTCTAACTACTTTGCTCCTCTAGGCGTCAGAGCAGTATATTCAACTGCCACAAAGGCATCTCCACATGGATGTCCCACTGGCCCTCAATTTAAACAGTTCCAAGGCAAGCTCACCATCATTTTCCCACAGCTGCTCTTTTTCCTGTACCCACAATCTCAGTGGCCAGAGCCATCATTGGTCGTCCTGTGGTCATCTGAGTGTCTTCTTTTCCCCTAACCTCCTTCATCCAATTAGCGTCCAAAGACTATTAATTGTCTCCTTCACATTTCCCTAATCCATACTCTCATCTTCATCTTCAGTCCTCCCATAGTTTCCTTCAAAGCTACTGCCTCCAATCTTAGCTGACTTCAAACGGCTCCTCCTAATGTTGCCAGAGATAAATTATAAAATCCAAGTCTTCTGGGTGGGAACATTATTTACCAATGCTTATCTACTGTCTTCAAGTCAAAATCCAAACTCTTCAGTATCTTGTTCAAGTCTCCTCTTCTATCTGGCCCCTGCCTACATCTCCAGCTTCCTTTTTCCTCTTTCTTAAATCACATTTGATCATCAGTCTTAGAGATCTAGGTGTAGTTCTCAGAATGCAATGTGTTCTCCAGGCCTGGGTACCCCTGCCCACTGTATACGATATCCACTTCCACCCTGTCTGGGCTGGCCCTCGAAGCCCAGCTCAAGTTTCTCCAGGATACTCTGCAACCTCCACTCTTTCCTTAGGGGAGTACCATGCCCTTTCTCTGTGCTCTCATATCAATCTATGTTTATTTCTGCAAGCTTCTTATCAGGCCCTGTATAATATTTTGATTTTACTCATCTATCTCTGTCTTAAACCTCATTGACTATGTCTTTGTCCCTAGCTTTTAACAAAGTATCTGGTGCCTATAGACATGTAGCAGAAATTCAACACCTGTCTGCAGAGTGAATTTTAAAGAGACAGAAAGGTGAATAGTAAAAGGAAAACTATGATAGGGATTGGCTGGGGATTTGAAGCAAATGTTATCTCAGCTGGAGATAGAAGAACTTTACTTTCAGGGAGATATTTTCAGAAACACTGCCCCAGATGTGCACAAGGATGGCCCACACTTGAGAGTCAAATGTATTATTCAACTTACTGTCTTTGGGGCAGGAGTCTTGGTTCCCAGCTGGGAGTAAGTCCAGCACACCTGGGAACTCTCTCTGCCTCCTTCATAGGGTGCTCTCTTCACATCCTACCTTTTCTTGCAGTTATGTTTTTTCCTATCTCATCTCTTTCACTGAAAGCTCCTTTAAGGCCAGAGCTATTTCTCACTCATGCTCAATAAATATTTGTAGGATGAATGGATGAGTAAATAAAATTTTAAACTGACTCTAGATTTCTCTCTCAGGGCTATTACATCTTTGTAAAAAATGTCAACTTTACAGCTAGTCCATTTTATTGTGTTTCGAGTGTTTTAGAACGCAACCCAATAAAGAAAAATATGAGCTCACCAGTTTCTCTTCTTGTGTTCAGCTTGCATATTGGTTTATTGATCAGGATGCTGAAGTCTTATCCTACCCCACTGCTTTTCTAAGCTCTAGTTGAGAAGACCTTGCTCGGCTATTATACTTGTTTTCTTATTGGAATTTTAACACTTCAATAAGTCTATTATCCAAACATACCCTGTCTGCTCTTAGGGCTGGAGAGAATGCCTGTGTGAAGCGATTCTTTAGGAATAGAAAGTCTTAGATTCTAATCTAGTCAACTCTGAAAGATAACATTAACAAGACCTGAGGATTAAATAGAGCTAGGAGTCAGCACTGAAAATAAGTGCAATTAAAGCATGAGGGATCCATCCACTTTCAGAGGGAAAATATGTTTTCATTTTTGAAAGCACTTTCACTGCCCACATAGTTTTTCAGAATGAAATATAACTTCATAGATGTTTCAGCCTTCGTTCTCACTCTGGCAACTACTGTGTAAATAGAAACAAATGAGTGCCTTGTATGTGACAGTGCTTGGAGGAGCCTACTTTTCGTTAAAGTGCAAATGCACGAAAGCATTGAAATGTAAAATAAATTATTTGGCTTTGTCCTTCTTCAAGATGAATGGCTGCTTACTCTAATGTCACCAGGGAAATCAAATCAACAATATTTTTTGATGGCATTCCCATGTTCATTTATTTTAAAGGTGGAATGGAGTCCTTTCTTAGGATTATTTGTTAACTATGAACAATTGGTAAGATAACAAACCAAAAGCTAAGCCATTCATTTATTCATTCACACATGCTTGGAATCAGTCCAGACATCTGAGTGTCTCCTATGTAGGTACCATGATGAGCAGTGAATAAAATCTAAAAAATATATCCCCTGCCTTCCAAGAATGCATTTTCAGGCTGGGCAAAGAGACATATACAATATATTGCAATGCAATATCTTAGGGCCTATAATAGAAGAATATATAAGATACTAAGGGAGAACAAAAGAAGGATACTCAGGGAAGGTTTTCAAGAAGGAAATGACATCTGAGTTGTGTTTTGTGGTTAAGTAAGAGTTTTCAATAAAGATGTAAGTGGGGAAGGCAATCATGTCAGAAGGAACATCATGTGCAAAGTCAGAGTGGTGTAAATTTAAAATCGGCATTTTTGGTAGTTTGGTGTAGGTGGATTTTAAATTTCAGTAGTACCTGTGTGAACTTTTGTTTTTGAATGCATGACGGAACTTGCAAAATCAAATAATGCCAAGACTTCCACCTCCTATCTCTAAATTTGCTGCCACCTGAAATTACATTTAATTCTGAGAGCATTTATGCATAATCACATTTAGCCACAGGGTATTTACAAGGGCAGTTTCCATTATTATAATGAGTTCTAAACTGGGCACATGCTGCAGTAGTTGCACTAGCTGTTGGTGACCCTGCTGGGAAAATGTGGACAAACCTTTTTGGAAAGCACCAGACGGAGGAACATGCTTACCTCGGAGCAGACTGTGGGGTCCGATCTCTGACTCCCAAATTCTTCGCTGTGTTCTGAACTCTTGCTCCCTAAAAGTAAGGAAAATTATTTCTAGACTTACATTGTATTAGTAACTATTTAACATGCCATTAATATTGGCAAGAAGAATATTTATTCCAACAATATATTTAACATTAGGAAAGGCTGGATGATGAGAAAGAATGAAATCACCAACTGACATTTTCAAAATTAACATTTTAAAGAATCAAAATATGCTGATGCGTTATTTCAAAGAATTACTGTTTACTTCCAAAACCATCTAAATCATTAAAGAATTACTTTAAAATAAAAGCCTCCTGTTCATCATCTCATCCATGTCTTTACAGGTAGAACAAATACATAAAATGTTGAAAATAGGAAATGAGAAATGAGTAGGCTAGAAATTGCTGCTCTGTATTGCTACTTTCATGGAATTCTGCCTTCAAGTCTTCAGTTCAGAGTCAATCCTCTTTAGTTAAGAAGAAGTCTTTACACTCTGCCAAGTTCATGAATGAAGTTATCATCATTGTTCAGTTCCTGAAGGAAATTAGTCCTTAGGCCCAAACAAACATCAAGCTTTGAGGCTGGGAATAGGTGAAGGAGAGTAGTTTAAAAAAACTCCGAAACTTTCTCTTTTCTAACAAATTATGACATAGGGGAAGAGGAGAGATATAAGGAGAAAAAAGGAGGAGAAAATCAAAGAATATATTCTTTCAAGGTAGACTACAGAAAAGAAAGCAAATAGGGAAAAAGGGAGACAGGTGGAGGTAAAGAGACAGGTGGGAAAAGTTGGAAACTGCAGTTAAGTACTTTAAAAACAACTTTTTAATTTTCAACTTAGTGAAGACTTTAAAAGCAAAACAGGGAGTTCACATATTTCACCCAGCTTCTCCTAATATTAACCCTTTACTTAACCATCGTATGATGATCAAAAACAGGAAAGTAATGTTGGTATAATACTGTTAACTGATCTATTCCCCTTATTCAAGTTGCCCCACTTTGTTTCCTCACTCAGGCACATTTTCTGCTCCAAGATCTCTGATTGCATTTAATTGTCTCCATAGTTTCCTCCAATCTGTGACAGACAGAGCCTCATGTTTTCCTTGTCTTTCATGAACTAAGTACTTTTGATGAATACTGGTGTTAATTTTGATGAATATCTCTCAATTTGGGTTTCTCTGATGTTTTCTCATGGTTTGACTGAGGATATACTCTTTGGAAGAAATAAAACAGGAACACTTTTCTTCTCAGTGGAGCATATCAGGAAGTTCATGATGTCCATGTGTCTTACCCCTGGTGAAGTAACTCTGAACACTGGGCTAAGGCAGTGTCTACTAGACAACAGTCTTCTCCCTTTCCTTATTTTTAACTTCTTTCTCGGGCAGTGAGAAATCTGGTTCTTATTATTTACAATATATTAATTTATTTGGTTCATCCTAGCTGATAAACTAGCTTCAAAATTTCTAAAACATACCCCTGTGAGAAATATGTGGACTAATAAGAGTATAGGATTTGTGCACAATTCTTTGTGTCTTTAGTCTCATGATATTCCACTCAGCAATTTATAGAATATTTTTGCTCGTTTGAAGATGTCAGATGAAGTTGATGTTCACCGTGTGGGACACACCCGGTGGCACCTTCCACTCTGAATTCACCTCTGTGATTTCTCACATGCTGCCTGTCTCCCACCACAGCCTCCTGCCTCCCTTTGCTCCTGTCGCTCACCTCTACCTGAACACCCGTCTCTTGCTCGTCCCTAACTGTCCACCTCTTAACTTATCCTCCAAGGTTCAAATCAAATGATACCTTACGTAGTTAACAATTTATTGGTCATTTACTATATCAAGTTCTGTTTGCTTGTGTTTTTTTTCACATTTTTCCATTATAAGTACTTCTATTTTAAGGGCACTAAATGATCCATTTATTTGAACCTCACAACAGCACTACAGGGCAAGTATGATTATTATTCCTATTCTTAAAATGAGGAACCTAAGTAACAGGGAGGTTGAGAATCTTGCCCCAAATCACACTATCAGTAACCACTGGAGCAGGGATTCAAGCTCAGGCCATCTGACTCAAGTTTCTGTGCTATTAGCCACTATAGTATCTTCCCTTTCTTCATGAAGCCTCATTGCATTTATCCTTAAACAAACTCACTTAGCATTTATTCTGTGTTAGGTATTATTCTGGCAACCTGTGATATCAGCTATTGAGGGGCTCGTGGTCTACTCATTTGTTTCCTGTTTTGTGTCCTAACGTACTGAGTTGTACATCCCTGAAAGTACTTGCTTGTTGGTGCTTCTACCATGGGGACCTGCATATACGCATCTTATGTACGTCTTTATTCTCTGTGTCTTGTATGATGCTCTGACACTGTAGGTAAAGAGTTAGCAGACTTTGGGATCACAGCTATTATTAAAAAGGTCAAAAAGGAATTTTGGGATAGGCTTCTACCAAAGAAGACTTGGGATGTCTACTGTATATGGTAAATGATAGCTTCTAGACCAAGTCTTTTATTAATCAAATTAGATCAGATGGTTATTGTGGGAGACTGAGTTACGTATCCCGGGGGGGGGGGGGGGGGGATCTTAACCCACATTTCCGTGAATCATTACTGGGAACCCTTTGTAAATATGATTTCTTGAAAATGTTATTTTTAGTTAAGGTGTGGTCCAACTGAATGGGTGGGTCTTACTCTGATTACTGGAGGCCTTATAAATAGAAGCAGGAAGTCACCGAAGCGAGAAAAGAGAGGGCACCATCATGTGACATAAGGCAGAGGTGCAAGCCAAGGAACCCCAAGGACTGCAGCAAGGCAGCACCAGAATGCCACCCACCCAGGAAACAAGCCTGCTAGCCTCAGAAACTGGGAAACAATATTCCCACAGGGTGAGCCAAGACCAGTCTGTGGTATATGTGATCGCTGCTCAGGCAATCTAAGGCCGTTACAATAATCCTACAAAAAAAACTGCAAGAGACATATACCCTTCTATTTCTTCTCTCTCCTTCTACCTTAACCAGTGAGTTAAATAACTTTGTGAAAAGCAAATATATACAATCTGTACATTAAAGCTATACTGCAATGATGAATAAGTACATTAAATCATGCTAGATAAGCTTCTTGTTTTTAGAATGAAACCAAAAAAAATTTACAAAGAATTCATTACCTCCCCAATACTTCAATATGTAATAAATGTAGTAAATACTCTAATCACACAGCCACTGGAAAGCTGAGATTAAAAGGTTAAGTAATTTGCCTTGAGGTTGAAAGGCAAGAGAGACAGAAAATCCAAATTAGATCTTGATTCAGACTTGAATTCTAACTGCTCCGATCCCAAGTGGTCAAGAGTTGGGAAACGGACTTTGGCCCAGTGGTTAGGGCGTCCGTCTACCATATGGGAGGTCCGCGGTTCAAGCCCCGGGCCTCCTTGACCCGTGTGGAGCTGGCCATGCGCAGTGCTGATGCGCGCAAGGAGTGCCGTGCCACGCAAGGGTGTCCCCCGCGTGGGGCAGCCCCACGCGCAAGGAGTGCGCCCGTGAGGAAAGCCGCCCAGCGTGAAAAGAAAGTGCAGCCTGCCCAGGAATGGCGCCGCCCACACTTCCTGTGCCGCTGACGACAACAGAAGCGGACAAAGAAACAAAAGCAGACAAAGAAACAAGACGCAGCAAATAGACACCAAGAACAGACAACCAGGGGAGGGGGGGGATTAAATAAATAAATCTTTAAAAAAAAAAAAGAGTTGACTTGCAGCTTGGATTCCAGCCACTAACTAATTCCATTGCCTCTTGCAGCTGAATATTGGAAAGAGGATCAGCAACAGAAGGAATATTATGAAAATCTCTGCTCTGTACCTTTTGCTTCAGTATCCCTAAACAGAGGGCCCCAGGCTCTGTGATCTTTCTCAAAGAAGTTAGAAATCAGGACTTTGCCCCCCTCACAACCATTTGGAAATGTCATAACTTGGGCCATGAGAATAAGAAGCAAAAGAAGGATGCAACCTATTCTAAATATATTTATTTTTAAAAAACGAGGAAGAAGTAATGATAAAAAAATTCTGCAGTTCAGAAAACAATAGGAATTTTAAAAGGAATTATAGAACTTTTCAGTCTTGGCTATCTAAAGAGGTGTGCACAAGTTAAACTGGTCACTGGGGCCAAAGCAATATCGTTTTTACTATGATCGCATATTATTCACAATTTACCCCTTAGTGGAATATTCCAAGAAATGTTAATACCAATCTCTTTTTCGTACCATAAACCATAATTTTGAGATACTCCTTCAAGTCTTAGAGCAAACATCCTCTAATGGAAAGGAGGTTATTCTCTCTGTGAATGTATTAGTTCCCATTTCCCAACCTGGATATGGGTAATCACAGATATACTTTCGATCTACTTTTTATAACAGAATTTGTATATCTAAACTATTAAAAAAAATCCTTCCTAAACCTGCTGGCAATCTGCATCTGTGTTTACAACTGTGTTGGCAGTTTGCATCTTTTCCAGCTGAGCCTGCCACATGCTTCTGGAGAATCTAACCTTTACTCAGCAAGTTCCTCTTGGACCTTCTGAGATGTTGGTTTTTCAGTCCCTCACTCCTGGTTTCCTAACTCAAAGCACTGAGGTATACACCCTCGCTGTACCTAATGTCTGTGTTCCAGATGCCAGGTTGGCTCACCTATGACGCTCTCTGTTGATTTTTTTTATTGGCTCATTTTACATTCTATAGTGTAATCTCAGGCACAAGTCCAGAGACTTCTATGCTTGCCTGAGAGTTATACTCTTAAGTCTTTAATAAATAAAGCCACTGTAATTACAAAAGCATATTTCAAAAATTAAATCGTTCATTATCTTTAGCAATTCAAACCAACTCAGAATGCAGAGAAATTTGATCAATTGATTTTCTATGGTAGCCCCAAGAAAAGGTGGCAGAAGAAAATGTAATATTTATGTCTTTCAACTCCTTTTATCTTTTCTACCAAGTAAAATGTCTTTTCTACTAAATTAATCACATTTTCATAATTATCAGTGAATTGTAGGCTATTGCATTTTTCTGTTGTATTTTAAACGAACTTTTCAGGGTTAAAAACTAAATGACCACACTTAAAATACTATTTCTACTATTGTACAGAAATCATTTTCTATTTTACAAGAGAGTATATTTGCAACTATAAGTACTTCACTCTCCTAAAGACAGTCCAAAGGTGGCTATTCGTCCTGTAAAGGAAAATTTGAGCTACACGTTTTATTCTCGGAATAATGCACCAACTTCTTACCATGGCATGAAAGTCCCTTCGAGTTCTCCAGAATCAAGACGGGGTTTCGATTCCTTCCTCTTTTTCCTAGTCCCCACTACCTCCGTCCACCTAAGCTAGTCTCTCAGTCAGACTAAATCACTTGCAATTCCCAGAAAATGCTATGTCTCCTTATCTTGCCATTTATACAAGTGGTTCTACTCCTGCCCTGTTTTGCCTGGCCAACTCTTTTTTCCTCTTTCAGGTTAGAGTTTGGGTTTTCCCCAGAGTTGTCGAAGTTTTTAGGAGAATCTTCATAGAGGTGCCCACATGCTCTTCTTCACTGGAAGTTAATTCATGACACCCTCTGCACCTAGAAGAGTGTGCGTCACACCCAGGCACTTGTCAAACATCTGATCAATGAACAAAGGGACTTTCGATCCGGAACCTGTACCCACAGCCCTAGAATGTGCGTGAGACATACCTGCTTCCGCATCACATCCGTAGCCTGCATAATGTAGCGAGGGGGCAGCCCGTGGCTTCTGGCCAGGAGGATGGCCTGCTCCAAGGTCACGCTCAGGGTGCACCTGCATGCAAAGGCAAAGAGCCGTCAAGCTTCAACTGCTCCTGCTACGTTCTTCCAGGCAGTCTGGGTGACTAACATCAAAGTAAGAAAGTGCCTGCCAAACTCAAAGCACCTAGATGATGAACCACTGCCTTTGCTACATGGAACACCTGTTTAAAAATAGATTATACTGGTGTGATCATCCCATCTTGTCCCGTTTTAAGCATATGGGTGAATGAGGCAGACTTGGCCCCACAGGTTGCACTGATTGGTGAGAAGCGTCAAGTTCAGATCCAATACTGCCCAGTAACCACAGCTGTTTTCTAGTCACCATTTTAACATAGTTCTTTTGTAGTTTGCTCCCCATCCCCAAACAGTTTTAAAAATTTTAATAATTAAGTTGGCTTGGTGAAATGGTCTAGAGTCCTCAATAAGTGAAAGCAAAGTATAACTGAACAAGATTGTTCACTGGGGTAAATATTTTCCTTAATGTCATTTGAGGACAGTGAACTGTTATGGTTTAAAATACTTTTCTAGGGAAGTGGATTTGGCTCAATTGATAAAGCATTTGCCTACCACATGGGAGGTCCAGTGTTCAAATCCAGGGCCTCCTGACCCACGTGGTGAGCTGGCCCATGTGCAGTGCTGATGTGCGCAAGGAGTGCCGTGCCACACAGGGGTGTCCCCCACGTAGGGGAGCCCCACATGCAAGGAGTGCACCCTGTAAGGAGAGCCGCCCTGCACAAAAAAAGTGCAGCCTGTCCAGGAGTGGTGCTGCTACACACATGGAGAGAGCTGATGCAGCAAGATGATGCAACAAAATGAGACAAAGATTCCAGATGCCATTGACAAGAATATAAGCGGACACAGAAGAACATATAGCAAATGGACACAGAGAGCAGACAACTGGGGCGGGGGGGGGGCAAGGAGAGAGAAATGAATATAAAATAAATCTAAAAAAACAAAAACAAAAAAAATTTTCTAGTAGTCCTTTTTGTGCTTAAAATTTTGCAAACATGGCATTATTCACCTAAATCTACCCAGCTAATTGCATTTTGTGACAGAAGTAAAGGCATTCTGAAGTCCCTCTGTAACCTTTATTTACTTTTTAAAGGATGAACTAGCTGTCTGAAGGGAGAAGAATGTTGTAATTTTTATTTATTAAAGTTTACTTATTAACTTTTTTAAGTAGAAAAAAGATTATAGAGGTACACTGTAGAGATCATAAATTACATATTTAAATTTAAGGCAAACCCTTCAGGAACTATATTTATGAGAGAGCTTTTGTCTGGGAAATTAAATAACCAGGATTATAATAAATTTTACTATCAATATCAATCTTTACACATATTTCATGTAATTTAGAAGAAATGACATCATAATATTTAACATTCATGTCTCCATATTGATATTTAATAGATTTATATTGATCTATGTCCAAATAGTTTAGAAAAAAATCATAAAATTATTATGTACTAAGATCAGAATCTATTGTTTAAGAAATGTATCATGGCTCTAACCTGAAAGACTACTTGTAAAATTTTAGAAGTAACTTTTTTCAGAGCAACCCCAATAAAATTGTCCTAAGCAGAATTCAGTGATTGGAAAGTGTTATTCCTTTTCCTTTCTCTTTAATACGTTTCTTTTGTTCTTCCTTTTTTTCTCCATAGCATCCCTTATAGCCTATGTTGATTTGTTTATATTTTCAGGTGCTGGTGTCTATTTTTTTTTAAGGGATGCTTTTGCATACCTTTTATAAAAGTTTTCATTACTTTTGGTTGTTTTTCACAAAATTTATATAAGTGAATTTTATTTTACTTATTTTCCATTGTTGATAATTTGATTAGTCTTTTCTCCATTTTCACATTTACCTCTCAGTGGTTTGGTGTTTTTTCACACTTTTTTTCCTATATCTGTCTAGTATTTTTTCCTACAAACAAAAGTAAGTTCTATATATAATGCAACTGCTTATTTGTATGCAGTATCTAATTTATTATCTGAAATATGGAAATCCAAAGCATTTGATAGATTTTGATACTGTTGGATTGAGAAAAAGACAAGAGAGGGATTTAAACATTACTATTGTAATGTTAGAAAGGATTTGAGTTAGTGCAACTGTATTATTAAGCATAATTGCATTTTCAGGTGAAACATGTTAATTTCCATTGGCTGTTAAATGACTTGAAAAGCAGCTTCCTCATTAGCATTACAGAGAACTCTTTTGAAAGCATTCATAACACATACTCAGATGGACTGAAGTTTAATAATTAGCTTCTAGTGGTACATGATGTTCAAGAATATTTACTGTATGTATCTAATATTGGTACATATTGTTGTTTTACATGTATATTCATGCTGTGAAACTCATTACACTGAATGCCAAGAAGTATAATTGGCAGCTCATATTTAAAAATCAATTTTTTACAAAGCATTTAATTGCCAGCTTACTTGATAGACCATAACCTTTATTTCCTTCTTAAGGTGTCTTCTCCAATTTTAAGGCTTTATTGATCCTAACATTTTAATCAATAATGTTCATTATACCAGTAAATGAAGCTAAGGGGAAAAAAATCTTTGCCTTTTTCTACGTACATAGAAATATGCACTTTCCTGATAAAATATACTTGCCCTACTCTACTTATGACAAACACTTACTCACTGTGAAGTGTTTTTAACAGGCAGCCTATAATTTGTATCCATTTTCTTAATTCTTTTAAACTGATTTATTTCTCCCTACTTCAGGTTGTAGTAAACAGCAATGCAGCAGCAAATTATCTGCCAGAGAATTTTAAAGATTATACTGAGATCAGGAAATCAATGTGAGTAGTAACCTGCTCTTTGACAGGGTATGCCAAAGTGTCTCTATTTTAGAATGAATCACACACAATCACCTTTCAGAAAAATCTACCTTGAAATGGATTTATTTTCTTTATTTTCGTCCTCAGCATATCAAAAAAGATGGCTGTACTTATGCTTTCCTTTTCATACTAACCACTGTGTGTACTCCCAGTAGGTCACAAAATTATTTGAAGAGATCCAACCAAGGCCTGTTTCTTTTTTAATTCACAGCATCACCAAATCCCATTACCACAAATTAAGCATGTAAAAGAAAGACTAGCAGTAAGTCCCCAATTTTGCTGTAAATGTGCCATTATTTGCCTGATAGCTTTTAATCTTCTTTCAACCATTTCAATCTGAATGTCAAGTGGAAAAATTCAGCAAGAAGTTTTTCATTCTGGCATTCACTAAATGACTCTTAGTCCAGAAACTGGCACCAGGTTTTTCAATGGTGAATAAATGTAGAGTCAGATCAGATTTTGCAGGAAATCATTTCATAACCAGTGACACTTGTCTCAGGTGAAATAGTGAAAGGGGCACACTGAAGACAGGAATCCTAAGCAAATCCCACTCATTAAGAGGTTTTCTATCTGGGCCCCAATTTCCTTTCCAGCACCATCTCAGTTTTCCCTATTATTAACATTTTGCATTAGTGTGGTACAGTACCTTTGTTACAACTGATGAAGTAACATTATTATAATTATACTATTAACTATAGTACATAGTTTTCATTAGGATTCACTCTTGGTGTTGTAGAGTTCCCAGTTTGTTTTTTTCTAATATTTATTCTGGTAACATATATACAACCTAAAATTTCCCGTCTTCACCACTTTTAAATATATTCACAATGTTATGCAATCATCACCCCCAGCTACTACCAACAATTTTCCATCACCTCAAACAGAAACTCTGTACCAATTAAGCAATTAGTTTCCCAGTTCAGCCCCTGGTGACCTGTAATCTAGGTACTGAATCTATGAATTTGCATATTCTAATCATTTCATTTAAGTGATATCATACGATATTTGTCCTTCATATGGCTTATTTCACTCAGCATGATGTCTTCAAGGTTTATCTATATGGTAGCATGTATCAGAATTTTTTATGAATCCCTTTCAAGGTCCTGGGAGGGGCCCTGGCAACATATTCACATAGCCACATGCTTTTACAAATTCACAAAAGTAAAAGATTTTAACTGAAAATGGTTAAGGCCGCTGTCTTCTTTACATCCCAACTTTCCTTTTGTCATACTGTGTAGTGTTTAAATGGCAGTGGTGATTTTTGCAATTGAGCTAAAGGAATTTGAGTCAGTGATGCATTTAAGCTGGGTTCACTGGGATTGATTTATATGATTCACAGTCACGTCCATTTACAGTTAGTTTATTGTAGTATCCTGGTGTAGTAACAGCTTCTGGGCATATTTCTACTGCCCACTGCGCACACTCACCCAATTTTGACATGCAGATTGCAGGGCCAGAGACAAGCATGCAATATGCCCACATCCTGGGGAACTCAGGACTGGAGGTATACGTACAATATAGAAGAAACAAGGTTGGAAATGAATAGAGCCAGAGGCTACTCTGCAGAATGTTCTTCTAAACATTACAGCTCATTTGCAAAAGAACCTTTAAGAGATTTTTCATATTTGACAAGAATTTTAAGAATTCATAGCACATTAGCAATAACAAATTTTATTGATAAACTATCATTTTCTTAAAAAAGTATTGTCAGCCATGCTAGAGAAGACGATTATTTTTCTATTCTCAATGTAGAAAATTAAGTTAAAAATATCTAAATTATATAATATGCATGGTATTTATCAGCATTTTACGCTTTGTACTTTGTTTTTGCTCCATTCGAAAAAAGTATTAACTTTCTTTCCTATTTTGTATTTGTGATATTCTATTCATTCTCTTAAAGAGGGCACTTAACTTCAGACCCCCCAAATCTACACCCACTCCCTACTGCTGGGCATAGAGCAGTGAACAAACCTGGGTGCCATCCCTTTGGCGATCGAATTTTACTAATAGGACAAAGAAATAAAGAAATACATATTTAATATTATATATTACATATTTAATATTATATATTTATTGATGATGACAAGTGCCCTCCAGAAACATTCCATAGGGAAATAGAATATGAACAGGGTGGAATGGCAGAGGGAGGTGGGCTATTGGGACGACTATTTCAGAGAGAACAAGTGCAAAGGCCCTGAGGTTAATACTTTTTCAGTCTGTTCAAGAACAACCATGTAAAACATGATGAGGAGAAGAAGATGAGATTAGGGAAGTAGCCAGAATCCAGCAGGTAGGGCCTTGGGGGTTAGAATTTAGGAGAAAGTGAGTTTCTTACTCATTCCTTTCTTTGGTCGATACAAAAAGAATTTTAACATTTATATTACATGATACAAAACAAATTGTTAAGCAAATTATCAAAATACTTTACTAAGTACCCAAATTAACATCCTATCAACGCTGTATACAAAACGTCTTCAGTTGCTTTTCAATGGCAACATTTGCAAATGTAACTATCTTTTTTTTAAAGATTTATTTATTTATTTATTTCTCTCCCCTTAAAAATATGGAACGTTTTACGAATTTGCATGTCATCCTTGCGCAGAGGCAATGCTGATCTTCTCTGTATTGTTCCAATTTTAGTATATGTGCTGCTGAAGCGAGCACTTTAACTCTATCTTGAGGCTTAAGATTTTCTACCAACTGTTCTCCCATCTCCCACCCCATCTCCTGGTACTTTCTCTATAGTACACCACATAGAACTTCTCTCTGCTTATGGAATCTTGGAATCACTGCACAAATTTCTCCCCAAATCTGGAAGGTTGCCTATGACAGTTTATTACTTATGAATAATAAAAAGAGATATTGATTATGCTTGTAAACTGGTCTGTTTCTCTGGGCATGGTCCCCTTTGATTGTATTAGATCCAACTGAGACATCTGATTAAATTATGTTAAGATTAGGGATTTGATTCAACCATGTCATTAGAGTGCAACTCAGCACTGAGTCCCAGCCCGCCTGGGCTGATAAAACAGACTTTCCCAAGTAAGCAGACACACAGAGAAGGTACACAGAGGATCTTGCAGCCCAAAGAAGAGAGATGAGTCTGACAGTCTACAGTTGACCTTGTGAAGAGAATAGAGCAGCTGTTGTTTCCTGGAAGGAAACAAGCCCCGGGGAAGAGAGATGAGCCTTATGCCAGCCTACAGCTGAGACCAGAAGAAGCTGGGACCACTGAGCCTTAAGAGGAAGAAGGAAGGCTGAACCCTCATAGACATCACCCACCATCTTGCTTCAACATGTGGCAAATACAGGTAAGAAAGTACTTTTTATGGTACCTTGAGTTGGACTCTTTAGGGCCTTGTGGCTGTAAGCTTCTATCCAAAATAAAAGTCCTTTATAAAAGCCAACATAGTTCTGGTGCTTTGCATCAGCACCAATTTGGCTCATTGCTCATCTTTTATTCTATCTTTTGCCACTTTCAAAATATCTTTCTTAATATAGTATATTGGTTTCTCGCATGGGTTTCACAATCAGAGACACCGGGGCTGAAGACAGCCTTCTCCAGATACAAGTCTTTGTCCAGGTCACTTCTACCGGTGAAATAAGAACACCAGACATACTGACCCCAAAGGAGCCTCAAGCAGCCTGAAGTTACCAGAAGTAATGGGTGTGATTGCCCAGCACACACACAACTCTATTTCCATCTCTCTTTGCTACTATGTTCACACAGGAAGTCTGTATATGAGCCTCATATGGCCAACGTAATAGGAAAGTCTGAAGAACCTGAGATTTTTTAAGTCAATTTCCTATCATATTTTAACTGTTTTAAAAGATTCTTTATGCTCCTTATTATAAGGATGTGCTAATTAAAGTAACCAGGTGATATATTCTTTTATAAGATTATGATAATTATAGGAAGTGAATGACAAACTTGCACAGATATCTTTTTTTATAAAATGAAATTTGATTACAGTGGAGTTCACCTGACTAGAATTTGGCACTTGCTGATATGATTCTTTGTGAGTTTCATTTCATGTATTTGTCCCAACTGACCCCAGACATCAGCTCTCTCTTCTAAATGTCAAATCGCAGTTTACAGGGCACTATTTCTAGATGACAGGGGTAAAAAATGACCAAGATCCGATCCTCATTCTCAACTTCCTTTAAAGTATCATTAGAGAGACAAAGCTTAGTTACCAAATTAGTATAAATACAAAATAACTGTATTTCAACCATTTATTAACTCATTTCTATTACATTATATTTAATTCACTTTTAGAGACTTCATATCTTACTTGATGCAGATTTCTTACCAATTAATCCTTCCTTTTAGGATGAGTCATGAGATTTTTATAAGAAATTAGATAATAAAAGATTCTAGAAACCTAATCACCTTCTACATATTTCGTCAGATACTATGATCACAGAGAAAAACATCAGTTTTATTTTAATTACATTTAAAAACCTCCAGAGATCTACTGCCTCATTTAATGTTGATTCAAAATGTACTGAACAGGGAAGCCAATCTCCCAAGGGCTGAAATGCAATCAATTGAACACTTGGGGAAATGCATCACCTCTTTTGGGCCACAAGGGTGACACAGTAACTCACAGCAAGCTGACAAGAGAAACCAGAACAATATGAGGCTATGGCTTTGAGGTCCACTTTCTTACAGTGGATTTATTTGCTAACTCTCAGCATGCTCATTGTCAGAAACCCAGATCTTTTGGACAGTGGCTAATCATTATATTATGATCTTTTGGCAAAATGCCAAAACTTTTTATTACTAGTGAAGGAGGGTTATTCAGATTCTAAGTACAACATGACATTGAATAAAATATATGAAAAACTAGTGTAATGAAGATCTCTTAACCTGCAACCACAACAAACATAAAGGGATATTATACAGATTTTAAGGTGAAAAAATGTAAAAAAGTGATTTAAAATTGTTTAAAAAAACCTCAGCCTTTACTAAGGCATACTTTGTTTTGTCTCCCCGCCTCCCTTTTTTTAATAACTGGGGGTTGGACTGAACATTAGCTTGAACAATTTTATTGCACTTCTCAATAATGTTACATACTCAGTTCTTAACTAAAATTTATTTCTAAAACCAAAATCCCCTTGAGTCACTGCACTTAGGGATACAAGAAACAAATGACTCATGGTGAGACTTAAAAAGTTACTTGAGGAACAATTTTTTAACTATTTTTGTGCAATAATAATAGAACTGGACCAGTTATACAGGTATGTTCATTTTTTTGGGTGTCTAGTGCAGTGTAATTAACAGAATAATATTTTTATGAAATATGGTCTTTGGCAAACACACATCAAAAATCTGAAGGCTTGTGCCCAGAGTTTCTGAGTTTAGGGCTCCATGAGCCAAAGAACAGTTTGCCCCATTGTGGAAATGGCAGAATTAGACACAACTCTTTAAGAATGTACATAAACTAGGTGAATGTTGAAACTCGTTTTGATTCACTTGCATTAAAATGGAAGTTAACTGAATTTTGTAGTACATAAATATAAAGGGAAAGGAATTTTTCTCAACAATTTTGAGATTAGCAAATTTTCCCCAGCGTACATCATAGAATTCTACCCAATGGTCACAGCGTCTGATTTAGTTGTTCTTAGCTCTGCACTTTCATGTGTACGGCCTATTTTCATCATCCTTTATAAGGATGTGGCCTTCAGGCATGAAAACAAGAGGGTGAGAATTCTCTCAGGGCCCACGAATCCCTCAGTGCATGTACAGGACAGCCTGAGAAATCTATTATTCTGATAACACTTTTCACATGAACTATGTGTCTTTATGTAACTACAGATTTATATCTAGAATCTTACAAATGTAGATCTTAAAACATGACATAATTTCTCCTCATTCTATTAAGAGTTTTAATTTTTTTTCCCTTTTAATTAAAAGCCAGGCCCACTGTCCTTGTTAAAGTGACTACTATCACAAACAAGTTATTAGGAATTTAATCAGCCGTGGTTCCCTGTGATACTTGACTAAATTACCTGGGCAGCATTCACATTTTGGTGAGGAATAACGACTATCTTTTTCAATCCCAAGAGAACTAAGTAGGTGAAATAAGACAGAACCCTGGCAGCAACCCCTGCTATTTGCACATAACTCTTTTATACACAGAAGCTTTATGACAAATGGAAAGGGCCATGGATCACCTGATTTTATGCACTCCAGAGCATCATTTGAACTTCTGTCCTAACAAACCTAGAGCAGACTAGCATCACAAATCTCTGAACTAAAGATGCATTTTACCTGTTTGAAAAAATGTAAATGTCTCTGCTCAGTTTCCAAATGCTTTTATTTTTTCCTTGTGTCTTTTTCATGATCCCAGTTTAGTCACTAAAAGAAAATAAGCAGCTGTGTGAAACAGATGTATTAGAGATTCTCCAATAACACTGACTGTGACGACAAAGGAGTTAAAAGAAATGGGATTTAGAAATTATTTAATTTCTTAAATGCTTATTGCACAATCGTGGGCTTTTTTGGTGTCCTCGACTTTCTATTAATAATTTTTAGAATATCTTCTCAGAGTGGGTGTAGTCAGGATTAAAATTACTGCTTCCCTAAAATCTTTGCCTAGAAATTTACGATTAGCCATCTAATGTCACCTCCAGACTGACAAATGTTATAAACCCCCAAGCCATCAAATTAGATCCATCCATTACAAGAGATTAATGTGTTTGTGCAGTCCTATGTGTTAATGTACCTACTCCAGTACCTTTCATGCTTATTAATTTCATACTTCTTATTATCTCTCAAATCTCTCGTCTCTAGCTCCAGTGCTAATATCATCCTTATCTAGATTACCTGGAGACAATCATATTAATAAAAAACAATCACAGATTCCTTTAGGGCAGTTCCTTTACAGCTTATAAATGGCATACATCTTTTCTTTCACAACTGATGCTTTGCGTTTCCCCTTTACAGGATTTAACTGTTACTCCTACCACATCTGTTGGTTAACAATTCTGGAAGAGATTGGTAATACTTATAAAGTACATGGTGTATATAATGATTAATGGGAAATGTTCTCTCTCATCAAAATGGTCCTGTAATTACCACTATTTTCCTGAGTCAAAAGAATAAATTTTAAACCCCAACAGAATTGGCTCTTTCACATTGTCGAGACGACATATGTTACATGTTCTTCCTCTCTATCATATTTTGACAAGTACATATCCACGCCTTTGAGTCATTTCACTAAAAAACCCAGTCCTTTGACTATAACTCTTCTGTTCTCAGTAATAACAAGAAGCGGAGCTGCACAGCTTGGCTTTCTGACTTTCCAAAGCAACTGCCTCGTCAGCGCATCAGGTAGTGCAGTGAGGGCTGAAATCCTCCTACCTCCCTGGTTCACTGTTGTGCTCATGATTGGCACATGCCAGTCTCCCTAAATAGTTTCCCTTCCAGTGGCTGAGTGAACAGACAAATGATAGAAGCTGATTGTTTTCAAGTCCCAGGTATCTGACTTTAATATATACTCTTGGTTTTTAAACTAGAAACAAAATTTCCCATCCTTAAATTCAAGGAAAACCCATTCTAATAAAATCCAGTGCTTTCTGCATTCTATTTCTTACAGACCAGAGGACGTAACCCTATATTTTTAATACTCCTTTTTTGCTATTATGACGCTTTCTCTAATTTTTAATAGTTCTTATGGGGTTTCCCCTATTTTAGTTGGTATGATTTTGTCATTTTATTTTTTTATTTTTTAGGAGGTACCAGGGATTGAACCCAGGACCTTTTACATGGGAAGCTACACCCGTACCCCTGATCTAGTCATTTTAAAGATCTACACATGTGTTTCCTAGTTCTAACTCTGCAATGAGAAGATGGTTTCAATGTCCTAAACACAGATTGAGATGGAACAAACTGAGCGTTCACCATTGCCAGGTATTGAACTAGATGCTTCCACACTTATGACTCAGTTACTCCTCATGCCATCTTGGTGAGAGAGAAATCATTATTCACATTTCACTGACATGCCTTTCAGAGATCAGGTAATGTAGCCAGGGTCACACAGCTAATAAGTAACTGGATTCAAAATCTGTCTTCTGATTCCAAGTTCAGGGCTCTTTCTACTATGCCAAAATCACTTAGATTAATACATTTAGAGAATTCCAGTTCCCCACATCCATAATTCAACAATTCCAATCTTGGTCTTGGCATTTATATTTTAGATGTGTTGTTTTAATAGAGATTAATTCAGGCAGCTCAAACTCCTTCACTATGAACGCAGGTCTCATCATCCTAAAATGTGTTCATAATTAAAAAGGAACTAGGTTTGAAGGACATTAAGTAAGTATATCAATTGTAAAGCAATCAAGTACTAAAAACAAATTGAAGGGAGAAAGTGTTCTTTCTCCACTACAGATCTGCATTTTTCTACATAAAATGCACTGTTCTGTGTAAAATGTGTTCATTCCTGCGGTGATCACATGTATTCTAGCTGCTAATTAGTTTTAACTACTGAGTACACACCACCACTGTGAAAAGTCTATTGACAACTAGAATGAAGCACCCAACTGAAGAAACAAATTGTTTAATGTTGCGTGGTTATATTTTCTCTGCTCCCCTTTATTACCTTCCTGAGGAAGAACTGTACACCGGAGGCCTGACATAGTATGTTAAGTACAGATCAATCCGTAAGCGGCTGCTATGGTTCTACACAGGCAGAGGGTCTGCAAGATTACTACGGAAAGGCCTGTTGCAGATATAGTGATCTTTCCCACTTCCTCACCCTTAGCAAAGTCTTTGTGACAAATGAAGAGCTTGAGAATATTGCCACAGTAGAGTGGGGGTTTCAACAGTCCAATACCTAGATCCTTGTTCTCCTTTTACAGAGGAAACACTTAATAAAATGCATTAAAAATACATCGACATGAAAACAAGGGAAAACATGCTATTCTTTTTCAAAATAACCAACTTATTCTATCTATCCATCTATCTTTCTATCTATCCATCTACCTATCATCTATCTATAATCTATCTATCTATCCTATAAAGTATTGAACATTAGACTCTCCCTTTAGGAAAATTTGAATGCCAATATTGCAACAGCTGCAAAGCAAATGCCAGTGATACTCAGGAAAGTTTCGAGTATATTTTATAGAAAAGCTGTGACTGCATATTGGTGCTTTCAGCATTATTATTTGACTCTTGTCACACAGACAGAACTGATGAACTCTTCCTGTGACTGTATGGGGTTCCTGTGCCTCATTGTCTGAGAGCTGCAAGATAAGGGGTTAAGTAGTATTTGAGAAGAAAGCACAGAGATGGCAGGCACAGAGGCGCTCTGTGGAAAACAACTGAACATAATGCACTGATGGCAACAGCTGGAGTGAGATGCCAGTGGCAGGAGCAGAGCCAAACTGAATCTTTCACTCACTCCATACATCTTAAGGCAAAAAAGCACTTGAGTTGAAGGGGCACATTTTCAGCACTGCAGAGGGAATTAGCCATGAAATTCTCATTATAGATAATGGGGCTTTCTGTTTCAGCTTTCAAGGCATTCTCTGAAAATTCCGAATGTGTTTCTTTTAGCCTATCCTTAAAAATCAGCTGCCAAACAAATGGTGGTGTATACATATGATGGCATACATATGATGGAATATTATGCAGCTGTAAGAAGAAATGAAGTCATGAAACATGTGACAACATGGATGAACCTGGAGGACATTATGTCGAATGAAGCAAGCCAGACACAAAAGGACAAATATTGCATGACTGCACTATTATGAACTAAATATATTGTGTAAGCTCATAGAGTTAATAACTAGAATATAGGTCACTAATCTCAGAAATAGAATGAGGTTAGAGAATGGAAAACTGAGGGTTAATCTGTGCAGAATTGGTAAAAAGGTTGTTAGAAAATGTTTGGACATGAATAGAAATGCTGAAAATACATTATAGTGTTTGTAACTAGCAGTGATAATATAGGGGTGTGACAGTAGTTGAAAGGGAAACTCTAAGGTCATATATACTAGTAGAAGGAAAACTAAAAATTGTAACATAGGACTGTGTAGCATAGCAAAACCTCATGTGAAATATGTAATATAGTATACATGTCTGTTTTTCTTTGAAACTGAATGAATGTACATTAATGGTACAAGATGTTAATCAGGCAAAAACACAACCAAAGCAAACTATGGACAGGACTGTATAGTAATATATTAATAATCTTTCATTAAGGGTAAAAAAAAAAAGAAATATACTAAGTGAAAGAAACTAGACAAAAGGTACTAAATACTTTCTGATACCACCTATACAAATATAAATATAAATAAATTAGAGACAAATATAAATAAGCTAGAGAGACAGAAATATAATAGCAGTTATGTATGGCAGGAGAAGAATAGCAAGATTGATTAAGGGGTAGAGTTTTTTTCTTTTTTGTTTTGTTTTTATTAGTAGTAGTGGAATAAAGAAAACGCTTTAATAATGATTGTAGTGATAAATGTACAGCTATGTGTTTATACCAAATACCACTGATTGTACATTCTGGATGGATTGTATGCTTTATGAACATGTATCAATAAAATTTATTTTAAAAAGAAAAAAAATGAACTGCCAGGCAAAAACATTCCATATTCCCCATTTCATTCTCTTTAGCACACCAAGGTATGTTTTTCTCTGCCATGGTTTCCTAGTTGAGGTTAGCAGAGGGGCCATCACAGACCTTTTGGGAATGGATAATTGAGCACTTCAGCATTCAAAGAGGTATTTGCTATGCTGAAAATACATACGAATAGGAAACATCTGTGTTGGACCTAGACTGCCAGAGCTGCCTGTTTTATTATGCTTCTCTACCTTTCATATTCACAGCCTGTGCTCTTTCACTAACTTCTTTGTTTCTATTTTACTTTCTGGGATTTAACTGAGTAGGTTGGGTAGCTGTCCCAGCTACTGAAGTTCTTCATCTCTCACTCTCTGGTCCTGTCTTCTTTAATTTGCTATCTCACTTTTGTTCTCACTCTTCATAGGTTTTCTGATAGCACCAACACCAAAAGGGATATCCAGTATGATTTTCATCTGTCTCACCCGTTCTTTGACCATGTACCATAATTGTTTTCTTTTGAACCTGTTTACCCAGAACAAGTAGAGCTTTGTTTGTTTTCACAACTTACTGATCGATCCTTCAGCATTTTATTCTGAGGCTCCTCCATCCTTACCTCCCACTACCCCATCAGGGTGCACAGGGAATGGGGAGTTGGAGCATCAGTGAATATTAATATTTTCTATGTAATTCCCTGGTGTACTTCTTTTTTCATCTTCTGTGGTTGGCAAATGATTATTTTTTTAACTTTTTATTTTGAAATACATTTAAACTTATACAACAGTTACAAAAATAATACAAATCCATAGATTTTTTTTTTTGCACTTCTGTGCTTTCTCCTGGAATGTTTCTTCCCTGCTTCTAGCAATCCAAAGTGTCTTAGAAAAAAAAAATTTTTAAAGAAAATTCTTAGTAATGTTTTAGACCCAGCTCAAATTCATCTCTGTGAAACCTTCTCTGACATGTCCACGCATCTTTTCCAAAGCTCCTTTATACATTATACCCTTTCCTCCTTGCTGACTGGAATCCAAAAAAAAAAGACATCCCATAGAGATATACCACAGACATCTAAAATTCCATATGACAAATTATTCAGCACCCCTCTCCACAGCCCCCTATGCCACAAAGAAAAATGCAGATTTTCTCCTTGGGGCAGCCCCCTCCCACTCATCTGACAAGCTGCAGAGCCTGATTCACCAACATCCTTCCCTCCTGCTATGTCTCTAGTTCTCATTCATTTAGTCCTGTAGACCTGTTTGATAGCTTTCACATCTATCCCTTCCTTTCTAACCTCTGTGCAATGCCTTAGCGTAGGGCCTTATCTTATACTATTGCAAAATTCTAGCTGTTTTCCCTGCCTTGATTCTTGTCATGGTTATAGACCATAATAGAGTGATCTTTATATTTTAAATACTTTATGTTATTTATATTCAGCAAAAGATGTTATTCTTTTGCTGAAAACCATTCACTGGCTTCCTAGGGGCACCAGGAGAGAGCCCAAAATCTTTAACATAGGCCTTCCACTCTCCAGCCTGTCTATCTCAGTAGCCTCATCTCTCACAGCACTTCTTCCCTCCTCCTTTGCCGCCCAGAAATAGCAAACAATTTCCTGTGATCACCACCCATGTGGCATGCAATTCCATACCTCAGTATTGTATTTTCATACTATTCCTATGCACTGAACCATTCTCCTCCATCTCCATTGTCTGGTAAATACTTTAAATCCTATACCAGGTGTTACCTTACTCCCTTCTGGCTTAATGGAAATTTAAATCTCACTCCTCTATATTCCTTCTGAATATAGTAGATGACCTGTTGCCAATTTAAGATTAACATTGCAAAGGCAGAAATTGCTTCCTTTTTCCTGCTTCCTCCATACCATCTGCTCTCCTACTTCAAGTTCAGAGATTAAAAAGAGGCAATTCTTAATGTGCAGGCAAAAGGGATTCATACTTATAAAATATCCATATTTCTTCCCTCCCTGGAGGGTAGAAAATTAGTTTACAATATTCATTAGAATAACTATAATATCATTACCCTGAGGCCCTCAGGAACATACCTAGAAACTGTCCAGAATTTTATTTTGCTTTTAATATTAATATGATTTAATATAATTTTGGAGATTTAGAAAAAGCAGTAACTTCAGTTTACTTAAGTACTAAGGAAGCATGTTCTCTTTAATCTTTCTTAAAATATATTCTGTATTATTTATCCCTGTTAAATAGCTAAATAGAAATAAAATTTAGTAAGAAAAAACTCAAAATTATGCAGGTATAGTCAGATAGTAATATCGAGTCTGGTAAATAAAAGAGAAATATAACTAATAATGACATTCAGGTTATCTTATCAAAATACATTTAATGTATCATGATTACATAGACTTTTCAATTTTAAAGATGCAGGTAATCAAGAACATGTTCTTGTTTTACACAGACTGAAATTAAGTCCTGTTTGGCCAAGATCACATGATTTTTGGGAGGTCAGAACTAGAAACGACTATAAGAATATGCCATTCTCTTATAATTTCTGTTTTATTAACTTTTTTTCACAGTACATCAAACTTTAAGGAAATAATGGACATTTAAAAATAACATAAATAATTTAATATATTAATTTCTCAAGACATATTAAATGCAAAGAAAAAACTAGGTAACTAGGCAATGATTTCGCATCCAAATGTGACTACCTTTTTTTTGGGCAAATAATTTACAAACAATAATATGGAAAAAGGTAAATGAAGGAAGCCTATATCATATTTAAAATATTTGACTTCTTTCTATAATTTTAACAAAATATATCTATATTATTTCTCTGGTTGTCTAAATTAGCATAAATTGTAGTTTATTTGCCTATTCTACCATTTAGTAGAATTTAAAATTCTGGGTTTGTGTCTAATGAAGGACACGAGACTGACTGCATTACACTTAAGCTAGCACTACCTATTTGTCACGGGTAGGATCTATTCATCTTTCTTCAGAGCCGCAATATTGTAGTATTTTAGTTTTTCTCTTCAAAAGATTAGAACATAAATTTAGAACTTCTTATGTGACTATCCTGGGATCCTGAGCTAGCACACATGTTTCTTCTGTTCTATTTAAGCAACTCTCTGGTGATTTAAAATTCAAGAGTTTCCACTAATCTTGTTACTGGAGCTCCCCCCAACAATTTGCATAAAAAATAAGTGGATACATTTGAAACCTTCATTTGCTTATTGCAATCATTTCTTTTTTCCTGTCCTATACCTAGTCTAATCCACCTATGGAAATCCCCAGAGTAAACCTACTCCTCTTACTTAGTATGTCTTCACTGCCCAATAGAGAAAAGATGCAGCTTCACCATTGGCCCTGTTGGGACACTGATTCTCTAAGTGGGGTTATGTTGAATGCTCTGCTTTTACAAGATTCTGTATTACTTCGGGCCTATTTTTCAATTTGTCCCTTGATGTCATGATAATGAAAGAATAAAATATTGCTAAACAAGGGTCTTAGATAAAATTCAAACAAAAATGGGTTTTAAAATTGTTATTGAGGGCCATCTTGATAACAACACATATTTTTAATGTTCTTATATGAACCGAGAAACATTACAATGTTCTCATTTGAAGTAAAAATGGCCTCGTGAACCATATCACTAATACATATGTCTCTTTGGTTGTTTCTATGTTTTTAACTCCTTGCTTCTCTTGCTCCTCCCAAACACTTATAAAACATACTTTGGGGCCTGTATAATGGCAACAAGATGGGTAAAACAAGCTTCTGCTGGAGATTAGGGATTGACTCAGGGAATTCAATCACCAGTTGTAATATTGTTAAATGTGAAAATACATTTCAATTTCCAAGTAACCAATTAAAAAGTGTATTTTGGAAATTGACCCCTTTTTAAGTTACTGACCTCTGATGTATATGTATATATCCTTTGGGTTCCCAGATTTTTCATATGTTAAAGATAGTTTGTAAAGTTTATGTAAAAAACAATCTAATATTGGGTTACATAGAAGGAAGCTTGTTTGATGCTTGTTTGATGTTATTAAATAATGGGGAGAGGCTGGCCTTGCCACAGACTGCCTCCTTCTCAGATCTGTGCTGAGCTTTGTACAGAGGATCATTACAATGTCATCTAGAAATAGCTCCTGGTGAATCTCTTATGCAGTGAGGCCCTCCTGATGGCCGTGCAAAAAACCTCTACTGGATGAGTGACCATGAAGTATGTGATGAACCTGAAGGGCTTTAGTTAAAAATAAAGGGTTCTGTCCCCTTGGAGAGCTTCATCCTCACAACAAAGCATTAAGGTAAAAGGTTTTTCCATGTAAAGATCTCCAGTGTTTCGGTTCCATTCTTCACAGGCTAGTCAAAAGTATGAGGCCTGTGCTCAAATCACCCACCTTCCAGCATGGCCAGACCCAGATCTAACACACTGATGACCTGTTCTTAAGGATATGGAAGGAAGAGAGTATGTGGACCAAACTCTCTGGAATGTGTCCTTTGAAGGAAAAATGGTGAGTCTAGATTTCTTGCCCTCACTAGACATTTCTTTGCCATATCATCTAGCCTTACAAGTAGACTCTGGAAATTCTCACCTGCCTGTCCCCGTTGACTAACCAAGCAGAATGTAATGTAATGTAGTGGGAGGAAAATATTCAGTAAGTCTCATATTTTGGATTTTATAACATCTGCAAGACACAGATTTATACTAGTAAAAGGAAAACAGTTGGCTATTAATGAGTCAGAATAAAGAACCAAAACAAAGAAAAACATTGCATTGAATACAAGGAAGCTGCAATGTGAAATAAAAGGGGAATTTAGAAATCCCTATATTGGGAAGCAGGTGTGGCTCAAGCAGTTGGGCACCCACCTACCTAGGAGGTCCTGGGTTCAGTTTCCAGTACCTCCTAAAGAGGACCAGCTGGTGCAGCAAGCTGACACAAAAAGAAATCACAATGAGAGACAACAAACAGGGAGTAGATGTGGCTCAAGTGATTAGGTGCCTCCCTCCCACATAGGAGGTCCCAGGTTTGGTTCTGGGTACTCCTAAAAAGAAGATGAGCAGACACAGAGAGCAGAGAGTGAGTGCAAACAATGGGATTAAAAAAAAAAAGAACCACTATGATATACTTTAAAAAAAACACTTTAATTTTAATAACCTATATACAATCTAAATTTTCCCTCTTAACTTATCTGGTAGTCAGAAAAACACGTTCTTAATTTTAATCCATTTGTGTGCATGTCAACCTACTGTAGGTAGGACCTTTTGATGCAGTTATTTCAGTTAAGGAGGTGTGGCCCACATTGATCAAGATGTATCTTAATCCTATTACCGTAGTCCTTTATAAGCAGACTGAAATTCAGACAGAGAAAAAAGCCACAGGAAGTAAGAAGCTGAAATCAATGAAGTGCAGAAGAGGAGGAAGAGATCAGGAAACGCCACCATTTGCATTGCCATATGACAAGCTGAAGACCAAGAACTGCCAGCACCAGCCTCAGAATGCTGCAGTCTTCCAGGAGAATCGCCTTGATGATACCTTGATTTGGACTTTCTTTTAGCCTCAAATCCATAAGCTAATAAATTCCCATTTTTAAGCCAACCTACTTCATGGTATTTGCTTGAGTAACTTAGGAAACTAAAAATCCACATTCAGATACATAATTCAGTGGTGTTCATTACAGTCACAAGATTGTGCAAACATCACAGTCATCCATTACTACATCTTTTCCATCACTCCAACAGAAATTCTGTACCAATTAGCTTTAATTCCTCTTTCCCTCATCCTCCCCAGACGTTGGTAAGTTTTATTCTATTCTGACTGTATGAATCTGCTTATTCTAATTGTTCCATATCACTAAGATCATACAATATTTGTCCTCTTGTATCTGGCTTATTTCACTCAACATGATGCCTTCAAGGTTCATCCATGATGTTACTGGTATCAGAATCTCATTCCTGCTCTTGACTCCATAATATTCCACTGTGTGTATATACCACAATTTGCTTACCCATTCATCTGTTGATGGACACATGGGTTGTTTCCATCTTTTGTCAATTATGAATAATACTATTAACAACACTGGTGTGCAAATATTTGTTTGAGTCCCTGCTTTCAATTTATTTGAGTATATACTGAGAAGTGGAGTTGTTAGGTCATATGGTAATTCTAGAATTAACTTTCTGAGGAAATGCCAAACTTCTTTCTACAGCAACTACACCATTTTACATTCCACCAACAGTGACTGGGTGTTCCTGTTTCTCCACAACCTCTACAACACTATTAATTTTCGTGTCTCTAACAGTAGCCATTCTGGTGGGTATGATGTATATCATTGGTGTTTTTTGTTTGTTTGTTTTTTAAAGATTTATTTATTTATTTCTCTCCCCTTCCCCCCCAACCCCGGTTGTCTGTTCTCTGTTTCTATTTGCTGCGTTGTCTTCTTTGTCCGTTTCTGTCATTGTCAGCGGCACGGGAATCTGTGTTCCTTTCTGTTGTGTCATCTTGTTGTGTCGGTTCTCCGTGTGAGCTGCACCATTCCTGGGCAGGCTGCACTTTCTTTCACTCTGGGCGGCTCTCCTTATGGGGCGCACTCCTTGCGCGTGGGACTCCCCTACACAGGGGACACTCCTGTATGGCAGGGCACTCCTTGCGGCGTATCAGTACTGTGCATGGGCCAGCTGCACAGGGGTCAAGGAGGCCCAGGGTTTGAACCGCGGACCTCCCATGTGGTAGACAGATGCCCTAACCACTGGGCCAAGTCCGCCACCTATCATTGGTGTTTTAATCTGCATTTCCACGGTGGCAAATAATGATCATTTTTTCATGTGTTTTTTTGATCATTTGTATATTTTCTTTGGAGAAAGGTCTATTCAAGCCTTTTGACCATTTTTCAATTGTTTTTTGTTGTTGTTTTTTTCATTTTGAGTTATAGGATTTCTTTATAGATTCTGGAAATTAAAGGCTTAGATATGTGTTTTTCAAATATATTTTCCCATTCTGCACATTGTCTTTTTACTTTCTTTATGAATTCCTTTGATGCTCAAAGGTTTTGAATTTTGAGAAGTCTTTTTCTATTTTTCCTTGTGTTGCTTATGCTTTTAGCATAAGGTCTAAGATTGCCTAACACAAGGTCCTGAAGATGCTTCCCTATGCTTTTCTCTAGGAGTTTTATAGTCCTGGTTCATATATTTTGGTATTTAATCCATTCTGAGTTAATTTTTGCATATGGTATGATTTAGGAGTCCTCCTTAATTCTTTTGCATATGGATGTCCAGTTCTCCCAGCATCAATTGTTGAAAAGACTATTCTTTCCCAATTGATTGGACTTTACATCCTTGTCAAAAATCAACTTGCCATAGATGTGAGGGTCTATTGCTGAACTCTCAAATACATCCCATTGGTCTATTGTTCCTGTGCCAGAACCATGCTGTTTTGACCACTGTGGCTTTGTAATAAGTTTTAAAATTTGTTTTTTTAAAACATGGTTTTCGCCATTCGGGACCTGTTTCCCTTTCAAATAAAATTTGATGATTGGTTTTTCCATTTCTATAAAGAAGGCTGTTGAAATTTTGATTGGCTTTCATTGAATCTGTAAATTGTTTTGGGTAGAACTGATGTCTTAAAAATATTTAGTCTTCCATTCCATAAACAGGGAAAGTCTTTCCATTTATTTCAGTCTTTGATTTCTTTCAGCAATGTTTTGTTTTGTAGTTTTCTGCATGCAAGCCCTTTACACACATTTGTTAAATTTACTCCTAGATAATTGATTTTTTGTTTTAACTATAAAAAGATTTTTTTCCCTCTTAATTTCCTCCTCAGGTTGTTCATTACTAGTAGATAGAAATATTATTAATTTTTATATGTTGATCCTGAACCCCACCACTTTGCTGAATTTGTTAATTAGTTATAGTGGCTTAGCTATAGATTTTTCAGGACTTTTTCTATATAGGATCTTGTCATCTCCAAATATGGAACATTTTACTCTTTCTTTCAAATTTGGATGCCATATATTTCTTTTTCTTGCCTAACTGCTCTGGCTAGAACTTGCAGTATTATGTTGAAAAACAGTGGTGACAGTGGGAATCAATTTCTTCCTAATTTTACAGGGAAAGCTTTCAGCCTTTCACCATTAGGTAGGATGTTGGCTGCGGGTTTTTAATATATGCCCTTTATGCTAAGGAAGTTTCCTTCTATTTCTACTGTTTTAAGTGTTTTGTTTTATTTTCAAGAAAATATGCTGTATTTTGTTAAATCCCTTTTCTGTGTCAGTTGAGATGACCATGTTGTGTTCTCCTTTCATTCTGTTACTATGGTATTAACAGATGGACTTTCTTATCTTGATCCACCTATGCATACCTAGGTTAAATCCCATTTGATCATGGTGTATAGTTCTTTTAATGTGCTGTTGGATTTAGTTTGACAGTATTTTGTTGAGGATTTTTGCATCTATATTCATAAAGGATATTGGCCTCTGACTCTTCTCTTGTGGTATCTTTACTTGGCTGTGGTGTTAGGGTGATGTTGCCCTCATAGAATAAGTTAGGTAGTGTTCCCTTTTCTTCAGTTATTTTTTTTTAAGAGTTTGAGCAGTATTAGTGTTAATTCTTCTTGAAGAATGTTTGGTAGAGTTCACCTGTGAAGTCATATGATCTTGGATTTTCTTTGTTTGGAGGTTTTTGATGACTGATTCACTTTCTTTACTTGTGATTGGTCTGATGCAGTCTTCATTTTCTTCTACAGTCAGAGTAAGATTTTTTGTTTTTTGTGCGTGTTTCTAGGAACTTGTCAATTTCATCTAGTTGTCTAAGTTGTTGGCATACAATTGTTCATGTTACCCTCTTACAATCCTTTTTATATCTGTGGGGTAGGTAGTAATGACCCCCTTTCACTGCTGATTTTAATTACTTGTGTCCTCTTTTTTTCTTTGTTAGTCTTTCTAAAGGTTTCTCAAATTTATTGATCTCTTCAAAGAACCATCTTTTGGTTTTATTAATTCTCTATTGTTTATAATTCTCTATTTCATTTTTTTCTTTTCTAATCTTTGGTATTTCTTTCCTACAGCTTGCATTGGATTTAGTTTGCTCTTCTTTTTCTAGTTTCTCCAGGTGTGTGGAGGAAATTTGAGCTCTTTCTTCTTTTTTAATGTAAGGATTTTGGTCTATAAATTTCCACCTGAGCACCGCCTTTGCTGCATCCCGTAAGTTTTGATATGTTGTTTTCTTAATTTCATTTGTCTCAAGTTATTTATGGAGTTCTCTTGCAATTTCTTCTTGACTCATTCATTATTACTTGTTTATTGACTGTTATTTAACTTCCACATATTTGTGGATTTTCCAATTCTCTGCCTGTTAATGATTTTCAGCTTCATTCCTTTATGGCCAGAGAAGATGATTTCTATAATTTTATGCTTTTTAAATTTTATTGAGACTTTTTGTAACCTAATGGTGTGGACTATCCTGGAGAATGATCCATGTATACTTGAGAAGAATATGGATTCTGTTCTTTTGGGGGGGGAGCAGTGTTCTTCTGTATATGTCTGTTAGGTCTAGCTTATTTACCATATTATTCAAGTTCTTAGTTTCATTATTGATCTTCTTCCTTGATGCTCTATTCATTGAAGAAAATAGTATATTGAAGTCTCCAACTATTATTGTAGGAGTGTCTATTTCTCCTTTCAGTTTTGCCAGTGTTTGCCTTGTGTATTTTGGGGTGCATATTTATGACTGCTATTTCTTCTTGGTGGACTGATCCTTTTATTAATATTTAGTGTCCTTATTTGTCTTTTGGAACAGCTTTTGACTTAAAGTCTATTTTGTTTGATATTAGTATAGCTACCCCAGCTCTCTCTTGGTTACTCTTTGCATGAAGTATCTTTTTCCATCCTTTTCCTTTCAACCTATGTGTCTTTGAGTCTAAGGTGAGTCTTTTTTTTTTAATCCATTCTACCAGTCTGTGTCTTTTGATTGGGGATTTTAATCCATTAACATTCATTGAATGTTATTACTGTCCTTTGTTTTTTCTATGCCATATATATTTTCTCTCTCTTTTCCTTTATTGCAGCTTCCCTTTGTATATAATTGATATTTTGTGATGTTTCTGATGGATCCCTTTCTCATTCCCATTTCTAAATACATTTTATTTTATTTTATTAAGGAGATACCAGGAATTGAACCCAGGACCTCATACATGGGAGGCAGATGCTCAATCACTGAGCTCCACTCATGCCCCTCTGAATTTTTTTTTTTTCTGAGGTACTGGGCACTGGGGATTGAACCTAGGACCTTGTATGTGGGAAGCTGGTGCTCAAGGTAACCCTGAATACTTTTAAAATGCTTTATTTGTGGTTACCTACGGTTTGCATTATGCAACCTAATTCTATAACTTCCTAGAGTCTGAAAATATACCAACTTGAATTCAATATCGTATGTATTCTCTGCTCCTAAATCTGTTTCTCCTCTTTATGTATTTTTCCCTTTATATTTTGCATGTCCTTTATCAGGAAATGATTCTTAGTCAATTATATTCTATCTATCATGGGAATTAAAGAATACTGCTACATACTGAGGAAACAGTGCTATTGGGTTTTGCTTTTACCATTTAGTTTCTGTTACTGAATATCTTCTATTATTCATACTGCTCCAAGATGCTCTCTCCTGTCTTTTCCTTTCAACTTGAAGAACTCCCTTTAGCAATTCTTGTAGGGTAGATGTTTGGTTGACAAACTCAGTCTGTGTTTTTCTATGAATGTCTTAAACTCCCTCTCATTTTTGAAGGATGGTTTTGCCAGATAAAGAATTTTTGGCCCCCAGTTTTTATGTCAGTACCTAAAACATATCATACCACTGCTTCTTGACTCCATGGTTTCTATTAAGATACCGGCACTTTTAGTCTTTCTGAGGATCCCTCGTATGTGACAAATTGTCTTTTCTCTTGCTGCTCTTATAATTCTCTCTTTATCTTTAACATGTGATATTCTGATTAGTATGTATGTTGGAGTAGGTCTATTAGGCTTTATCCTCTTTGGAGTATATTGTGCTTCTTGGACATGTATATTTATTTATTTTTTAAGAGTTGGAAAATTTTGGGCCATTTTTCCCACAAATATTCTTTCTGCCCCTTTTCCCTTCTTTTTTCCAATGATGTGCCTATTGCTATGCATCATGCTGTCATGCAGGTCCCTTCAACACTGCTCAGTTTTTCTATGCTTTCTCTGTCTGTCTTTCTAACTGTACTATTTGAATTTTCCTGTGCCCTAGTTTGCTAATTCTTTCTTTTGCTTCTTGTACGTCTCTAGGATATTTTTACTCTCCATTACTGTACTTTTCATCCCCATAATTTCTGTTATGCTTGCTTTTAAACTTTCTAAGCCTTCTTTTTACTCACACATTGTCTTTTTAATATCCTTTAGCTCTATATCCATATTTAGTTTATAACTATCCATATTTTCCTTCAGCTCCTTAAACTGATTTAGGAGATTTGACTGAATAAGAGACGTCCATGTCTCCTCTGAAGTTTTACTTTGCTCCATTGACTGAGTCATATCTCCTGTTTCTTAATATGGTTTGTAATTTTTTGCTCATGTCTGAGCATTTGATTATTTTGATGTGTTAACACTGACAGTTTCTTCCTGTGTTTGTTCAAATTTTTTCAGGTCTTCTGTGCCTTTTTCTTGCCTTGGACATGCAGTGCAAATTTTAAGATTGTCCTTTTTTTAAAAAAAGAATAAAGGTTGTCCCTTTATATGCAATTGTTTCATCCAGGGAAGGCTTCCTTTCCTCTCTTGCTTCTCTGGGAATCCTGAGCTGTTTTGTCCTTTTGTATCTGTATGCAGATTTTTCTCCTTAGCGTCTGTGATTTGCTCAATTGCTTTCCCTCACTCAGTGCTCTGTTTCATTCCAATTTTCAGTCCTGGGGCATATCCTGTCATACAGCAGTGCAGGTTTCTCTTTTTTTTTTCTTCTTTTTTTCTATGAGTCTTTTCTGTCTCTTCTAATTTCCACGTTAGGGTATCCTGCCACAGGGAGCCTGTTTTGCTTGTTTTTTTGTATAGGTGATCCAGCATTAAGAGACGAGGTTGGGTGTGTGCATCTCTTGCCAAGAGTTCTGCTGCAGATCTCTTTCGTTTCCTGGGGGCTCTTTTGTATGCACAGTGCTCACCAGCTGATGGGGTTCCTTCCTGGGTTTATGTGGCCTTGGGCCCCAGTGCCTGGGTATGTGGGGAGTTCTAACTCACTGCTCTGAGGGGCTCTGTGGTCCACACCATGTCAGGAGGTACCAGGGCCCAAGTGCTGTCACTGTGTGATTCTCAAGCCGCGCAGGACTGAAGGAGCGGGAGGAGTCTGTACTGACAGGTCCTAGTCACAGATCTCCTGCCTTCTTTTTTGGCTTTTTAATTTTTTTTATTTAGCACTGTGGAATCCTTCTCTAGTCTCTATCTTCCTCCAGAATTCCAAGCATATGGGATTTGTCCTGTTATTGGTTGTTTCTGAGGGGTAGCTTCTCTGGGGGATGTCAGTTGTAGCCATCTTGATCCCTGCAGCATACTTTTTGATTGCCTGCAAGCAACAACTGGCACAGGTAGGAAAGAGAACTTTAAAAGCCACAGTACTGATTCAATACCTTGAAAAGATTCCATTTGGCAAAAATGTTTTGCCCATATATATATAGCAGGTATATACACAATATAAATATCATAAATCTTTGTAGGAAAGGAAATTCAAAAGACATGATTTGCATTTGTTAACCAAAGAAGTCTAAATTACAACTATATTATTTCCCCGCCTGCTAAAAGACCTACCATGTAATGGGTTTGCTTAATTCCTGAAATTTCTTGGCTCACAGTTTCAGAGGCTAAGAGGCTCACTTCCTCCCAGAGACGGTAGAGTCTGGCTGGCTGGCAATCCTTGGGTTCCTAGGTTTTCCCATCACATTGCTATGTCCTCTACTTTCTTTTCTGGATTCAGTTGGCCTCCACCTTCTGGCTGCTCCCATGGCTTCCTTTCTGTGTCCAGTTTCCTTTTAATATAAGGACTTCAGCCTTATTGGATGAAGGTCCACCCTCATTTAGTTTGGGCACACCCAGACTAAGAACATCTTACAAGGTCCTGTTAACAAATGGTTCACACCTACAGGACCAGAGGACGGGACCTGAACATGCCTTTTGTAGGGCACATGATTCAGTCACCAACAAAAGCAACAACTAAAATATAATTTTACATCTGGTAGAGAAGCACAATATATAAAAGGATTAGAAGTTCCTCTGCAGAAAAGGTAAGGATGAAAGTGTCAAATACCTACCTACCCTACTAGCTGTACTGTATGTGAGTACAATTTTTTGGTAACAAAACAACAATATACTAACCAAAGAGGTTTAAACTCATTGACAGTAATTCTACCTGACAGATATTTTTGTTCTGTTTTATATATTTATGGAAAATAAAACTGAAATTTAAAAACAAGCAATATGTAGAAGTATTCCTCATGGTAGGCATTATTTGCAATGGAAAAAGAAAAGAAATCATTAGCCAAGAGCTTAATGAATTGCAGTATACCAACTGATTGAGACGTTACGTGGCAAATAAAGATTTATCATTAGAAAGTTTATGTGCACACTTTGAATAACCATATATTTATACAGACATAAACATACATATTTGTTAAGAGCATAAAATAGATTTAATAACTATAATATACAAACAAAACCATGGTCAAATGTACGCTCTTTGGTAGAAGCTGAAAGATATGATGAAAAATAACAAAAAAGATGGTAAATTTCGTTAAATTTTCCATTTATTAATCTGTCTTTTAATAGCGTGATTGTACTGCTTAAAAGGTAGAAACACTGATTTAAAAAAAAGGACTTTGCCATTCCTCTCCCACTATTCAATAGCAAGGGAGATACTAAAATTAAGTAAATGGCTAAAGAGAGTATAGTAAGAAGAGCTCATCAACAGCCTTGTAGTATACACCAAGGATTACCCTGGGAAAGATGATTTAATGAAAACAAAGCCAGGCTAAATGCTATGAAAAGATTTTAATAATTCATTCTGAATTTCATTCCTACTAATCTAGCATTCATTGTTTTAGTCAGCTGTGGCATCTGATTTCAGGTTAAAACACCTAGACATTAATGCTAATTAAATCTGTTATTTCACCCTGAAAAACCATGTTCTTCCCTATAATATCAAATCTAGGTAGTGTCGTTCAGTATTTTAAAAATATTTTAGATCATTTTGCCAAATAAAATCAGAAAAGTCAGAAAACTGACTATTTAATGTAAATACCATATCATTGACTATTTCTCTTCTTGATTTTACAAGTAAAGGATAATAATAGCTACTGTAAGATTTATTCTGATTTGCGTTGTGAATTTCTCCCCCGTGTGGGAACCTGAGGGCAAACTTCGGTGTTCAGTGCAGACTGCAGGTGTGGATCTGCTTGTTTCTCTCTAGCTGTCTGAATTATAATGACTAAAAGATTATTTTAGGATCAGTCTCATGTGGAATTCTGATTCTAATGTAAATTAGAAAAACTCTTACAATCACAGAAATCTGAGTACAGCCTTCACTGAAAATCAAAGGTTAGGTGACACCCCTTTTTTTTCTAGATAATAGAAAAATGAAATTCTCATGTAGAATGTACCTTGAATTCTACATCTGGCATGGGACATTGGTGCCCAGACCTCAGTCACTATCTCCCAAATTGATGCAACTAAAGCTATACTTATTTTGAATTCTAGAAATAGAGAGCAAACTTTTTTGAAGTTTTAATGTTACTTGTAATTCCAATGAACATAGCAATTATAAAATAGTTGTGGAACATCTATCTATTTCTCTTATAAAATATCAGTCAAATTCTTAAATTGCTCATTGAATATCTGAGAGAATAATCTGGCTAAATTGATCATGGTCTCTAGGATTAAATGGCAGATTTAATTGTATTAACTTTCTGTAAATTATTGCAGCGGTAACAGCACACGCTCGTAGCTTCCAAGTATGAAGTGCCTCCTTGGTTGACACTGTCACATCTGCAACAAGGATCTTCTACCAGCGTAAGATATGACCAGAAATAATCAAGGCAATGGCATTTTGCTTCAGCCACGTTGGACTCCTTTTGGTGCCTTGCCCACATTAAGCATGCTCCCCTCGGAGGTATTTGCACTTGCTGCTTCTTATGGAAGGGATGCTCTTTCTCTGAGAAGTCTTCATGGACTTCTCTGTTTCATCATACACATCTCTGTCATAATGAACCACCCCTTCCTCCCATCTTGTTACTATCTACCCCTTATACTGATGTCTCTTCTTTTATAAATTTTTTTCAACTGTGACATTTACATATTTATTTGTTTACCACTTTATTATCTATCTTCCCTCCACACAGTGTAAACTCTAAGGGATTAGGGAGGTTGTTCTGTTCATTGCCACATCTTCAGCACCTAGAATAGTGCCATCCCCTTAACTGGTGCTCAAGGAATATCGAATGAATGACTGAATGGGAATAAAGTGAATGAACATGAGTTCCACAGAAGGGAGAGATCACTTCACTGCAGGTAAAAGGGATTATGAAATAATAGTTTATGCATTAAGTTGCAGATCAATAAAGCACAAAGTACACAGAAAATTAAAACAGGGAAAATACAGTATATTTTGTCAGCTACCAAAACATAAAGCTCCTTTCAGAGAAATATAGTCTTGTCATATTCTTAAGAGAATTCATGATAAGCAGAGCTTGAAACTAGAGTTGGGCCAGCCAAGTCTGAATGGAATTTTACAGATGAGAGCCTTATGCCTTAGGTAGCCTTTCTCCCCCCTCTACCTCGCCAACCCAACCCTTCAAAACCCAATTCAAACACTGCTTTCAGCATGGAAATTTCCCAGCACTAACCATCTCAAGAATCTACTTTCCCCCCAAATCTTAGTTTTGTTTTGTTTTTGTTTTTTTATAGTTTATGAGAGAATGCTCTTTTTATTTATTTAATTTATTTCTCTCCCCTCCCCTTCCCTTCCCCCCCAGTTGTCTGCTATGTCCATTCGCTGTGTGTTCTTCTGTGTCTGCTTGTATTCTTGTCAGGGGCACTGGGAATCTGTGTCTCTTTGTTGCATCATTTTGTCTTGTCAGTTCTTTGTGTGTGCAGCACCACTCCCAGGCAGGCTGCACTTTTTCCCACGGGGCAGCTCTCCTTATGGGGCACACTCCTTGCACGTGGGGCTCCCCTACATGGGGGACACCCCTGCGTGGCAGGGCACTCCTTGCGTGCATCAGCACTGTGCATGGGCCAGCTCCACACGGGTCAGAAGGTCCTGGGTTTGAATCCTGGACCTCCCATGGTTTTTTTGTTTTTGTTTTTGTTTTTTTTTTCAGCTACAGTGCGTTTATTGCAAACAGAGAATATGAGGTATGAAAAAGCTGACCTGGAACCCTGGGCTGGGGACGGGGCACAGTCTCTTAACCTCATGCCATGTGGTAGGCGAATGCTCTGTCAGTTGAGCCACATCCACTTTCCGCTGAATCTTAGTTTTGACCTGTAAGTTTTCTTGTTCATTTACTTTTTCTTGTATTCTAGGTGTGTCATTGCTGCTGCAACTAGAGCCAACAAGAGTGTGACCATTCTAAAGGCAGAACCGATGTTGCACAGCCAACAGCATTGACCACCATCATTTGCATTGATTAAGAACCAAGTACGACGTGAATAAATAAAGGAAACCCTCCTTAAAATCTAACTGCCTAGTACTAAAAAGAGACTAGGTCTGGTGACAGAAGGCCAGGTACCTACTTGGTTGAAAATGAGGACTGAATTCTACCTTATTTTTTCCAACTCTATATTTTCTCCTTGTAAAATAGAGAGGTGATAGAAGAGGAGCAAGTGATTGTGAAGAGGTAACTGACATAGGGGTCCCCCACTCACACCTCAAGGCTCTCCCCAATGTAGCCACACCGACCATGGCTGCCCCAGACATAGCACAGTTGCCTAAGACAGTCTGTCTAACTAAGATCTATCTAAGATGGTCCTTTACATTTTCAGCAAGAGCATATTCCTGTGGGCTCCTGGATCAAATTCTGCCACTAGCAACCCCGAGGCATTGCCTAGCATACAACAATTGGGTTATAGGGATCTCAACCACTTCAAAATGGAATGTCCATGAAACATGGTGAAAAAACCAGCTTCGTTTAACTGGCTACATCAGTTCCCTACTAAACCAGGTCCTACAGGGATTAATATTGTTACACACTTTTGTGCCTCAAGTACAGATCTGCTAATATGAACACAAGGTTGATAAGATTCTGGGCCACAATGATACAAACGTGGGATGGTATAATTCACTTCTATGAAGAAATAGTTGTTGAAAATATAAGAACTAAAACCTGAAATCACTGAGCAAGAATGATCTACTTCCAAAATTGTATTCCAAATACACCTGTGTCCTTCCAAGTCTGCTGATTTCAATTTCTTGCAGCCAAAATATAAACAAGAACCACCAAATCAAATGCTGAATCCCAGAGACGCGAGCAAGGCAGGCACGTTCACCTACCGGTGCACGCCGCTGTTGCACATGACAATGTGGCAGGCACCCAGCCTGTCGCACAGCTCCGAGGAGACCGACAGCAGCCCAACCCCTGAGGCACTGCAGGCTGTGTTGGCGCAGGCAGCTGTGCGCTTGGATCTGATAAATGAAGCCACCAGTCGATAAAGTTCATCCAGAGCATTGAGCGGCCTCATGAGCTGCAGAAAAAGCCACGGACAGAAAGTTGATAATGCTTAGTAGAAAATCCTTTCAGAGAGGATGCAATTCACTGTTTTGATAGCTTTTAATGAATAGTCTCAAAGATCATGGAAGTAACAGAACTGGAGAAGACAATATTTATAATGACACATTGCTCAAGAACAACAACAGAAAGATCAAACAAACGAGGTATGTAAATGACGCACCTCCGATCGACAAAAATCATCTATTTTTACCTTATCTACATATGCAGCTTTGGATGTGGAGTTTGGTGGTGAATTTGACTTGTCCAAATAGAATGCCCTGTATGAATCCAAAGAAGAAACTATCAGTCATTGTCAGGGAAAAAAAAATGCATTAAAATGTTCAAGTTTCATTGACTTTCTTTTAACCACAGGTGAATAAACTAAAATGTTAAACTCTAGTGGCGAAAGAGTTGCAAGAAAGTCAGTAGTCTTCCATTCAAAGAAAACAAACAAAAAACAACTAAGGCTACCACCGGCTGCACAGTTACAACCTACACTCTTAGATAGATGCCTTATCTAGGTCTCAATTTCTTCATTTGTAAATTTGAGGATAACATGAGATCCAACTTCACAGGGCTGCTGAGATTAAATAGGTTGATGCAAATAAAAGGTTTAGAACACTACATAGCATGGAATACATATTCACTGATATTTGTAATAATTAATAACATTTATACAAAAGCCAAAGAAATATTTTCATGTGACTATTAGGGAACATTATCCAGTTTTTCTTTATGTGCAAATATAAAATTATGAAAATAATACTAAAAAAATTTTAAGAAGAATAGTAAGCCTGATTCTTTCTGTCACCAAGCTCTACCCAGATTGGAAGTTAAACCTCTTTGAAGAAGATCTGGCCTTTTTTGTCAGCAAGATGCAATGTGGTAATAACTATTTGAGTACACTAAGTGGGATCCTGGTAGCCTGAAATAATTAAATTCAATTTCCAAAATTATAACTGGGTTTGCTTAACTATTGGCTCAACACTAAATGAAAATTTCAAGGAATGACCCATAAGGACAGGATATATTTAAGTTTTATTTAACCTGGTATCTATTTCCAATGAGGTAAAATCATTTTGAAGATATAAGAGCTAATATGAATGTCACAAAATAAATCCCCAAATATTTGAACAAGTTGTCCTAGTTGAATTCAAATGCATGTTGATTAGAATTATATTTCAGGGCACTTTTTAGGATCTCAAAATATTGACAGATTATTATCAAATACATGGGTAGTAAGGGGCACAATCAGTGAAGGAGAACTCTAAGTCCAGAAACACACACACACAAGCACACACACACAGAGCTATTACTTGTAGTGGGGGTAGTTTGTCTTTTTAAGAAACAGTAGGATAAATCGAATTTCAAACTTTAAATTAGGAAAGGTTTACTCAAAGAGGAAATGCAGATTAAGTTCATTCTTATTGAAAATTAGTTTTTCATCTCTCAAACATATAGTAAAACAATTGAAAAAAAAACATTTCAGCATCTAAAGATGGTTGTTACTCATTATAATTCATTTTGAGCTCCTAAGAGATTTCCAAGGACTATCTGTAGTTGTCTCAGTCTGAATCCAACAGGTACTCATTTATCTTGAGCACTTAATGCTTCTAGGAGTGAGGGGACCACAGCAAGCCCGAGGCAGCTAACCATGACTAGGTTACAGTGCCGGGAATTGCTGCAAAGTGGAAGGGCCATCAAGTGCCATGTAAATACAGTTCCATGTAGCTGGTTGAACCAGTACTACTAAAGGACTGGATTGAGAGCAAGTACTAGCACTGAAGTCAAAAGGGTTTGAGATATCATTCAAAAATTTTCTAGATTTCTCCAAAGGAGTACTAGAAGGAAGAAATGAGATTGGATTATGTGAGGTTACAAAAAATGTGGAATAGGGTTCATTTAAACTGGATGAGCAATTTTCAGAGGCTAGAAGGGGAAGACTCTGGGAGGACTTTATAGGCCATGATGAAGAGTTTGGATTTTATTCTTAGGGAACGGAGAGCTACTGAAGTGAAATTGCCTCATTGCCAGGAGACGAGATGTTTGAAATTTTATTGCTGGTCATAAAACTCATGTTCTCATGAAAATTCCATGTGTTTATCTCTCAAGCATGCAAAACACACTAGGCTGTTTCAATATTAAAATTTCTTTTGGAATAAATTTCTCTTCAGTGATCAATTTTGTTAGCTGTATTTCTTAGTGTTAGGTTTTCTCACTTGTTATGGAATTTTGTCTTGCAAATTCATTTGAAGGATGGGGATTTTTTATTTTTTTGCCATGGCTTCATCTCTTCTCTGTCATCTCACAAATGGCATTTTGTATCCAGATCAACCCTTCCATAGCAGTTTCATCTTGGTGATTTGGACATGATATTGTGTTGACATCTGGATTACTATCAATCATGTCACTGAGCCAGTGAGTGATTTGTTTCAGTTCCTAGTTTCATTGCCATGTTGGCTTGCTCCTGCCATCTTCAGCCCACAGTCTCACTAACACTAGTCTCAAACAGTAATTAGCAGCAGATTTTTCAGCCTTTTTTTCAGATGTGGATGACTGCTCTATGCCCTGGTTTCAAATAGTGCTGCTGGCTCTGAATTTCCACCTAGTATAGAACAAATTTTATTTCCAATTACCCTGCAGAAGTTGTACCAGCCTCCTCTGTCCACTTCCAGAGCTCAGCAGGCCAGAGGCCTCAGCACAACTTAAACTTATCATTTGGCGTTTCTTCTCCATTTGTGAGCCACAGAAATGATAAATTGCTTTTGAGCTCAGCTGTGACTTTACATTTTCTGTCTTCATATTTTATCTAGCACTGCTATACGTTTAGAACAGAGGTGGTGCCTCAGAGTTGGGCCCTACAGAGCTATCTTGTTCAGATGTCTTCTTGCCTTTTCTCAAGTTCGCTTGGTAGATAAAGTAATGTGGGGAAAAGGAGTACACAACACCATGGACAGATTAGTTAGCCTCTCAGAACCTGTTTACTCATTTTTAAAATGGATAATAGAATTGCCTAACTTATTTACAGTAGCTTCCACCTTTCTCTGGAAGTTATCTAAGATATTTATGATATAAGTACAAAGATTGAGATTAAGGGGGATATTTTAAATTTATATAATTCCATGATCAGTATGCACAAACAGAAATTTAGGTCAAAAAAGAAAAGAACACTTTTTAAAAAAGGAAATGAGATCATTAAAATGCCTTCACCAGGTGTACTGGATACAGAAACAACAGCTTTCCTATACCTTGAATCATTTGGGAAGAAAAATATACTGTAAAAGAAGGACAAAGATCATTAGTAAATAGAGAAAACTTCACTAGAGAAATCTGCCACTACAGCTTACCACCTCTTTCAGAAATAGATGTTATTTTTAAAAAAATCACTAAGTGAGCCAGATAAGAGCAGGTCACATTGCTCTAACTCTGCTATATTCCCTTCAATTGACTTGGCAGAAATTTTCACATTTTCAATTGGGCAAAATCTTTAAAGATTAAAAAATAAACCATATTTGATGAAGAAGACCAGTAGAAAAATAACACGGGTTTTAAAATGCATAAATTCCCATACCAAGTGAAACTGTTTATTCAGAAACAATCTCATCTTTTCTATAACGCTATAACGCAGAACTAAAAAACCCCCGAAATGCCTAAAGGTATAACTACCCTGTTCAAAATAATATTAGACAATAAACACCTACTATAAATTCAGAGTTAAATATATTTTACTGATCCAGATTTTTTCAAGTCATTAATCTTTAATCCATGATAATAAAAAGCAACAAAATATTCCAAAACATACCTATGTACTAATGAAGCCCAGAGAGGGAAAATATGGCTACCTCAGTACTACTCTGTATATATATTACAAACAAATCCTTTAATATAATCAATTATTTGTTAAAAAAAATAATAATTTAGATTTCTGGTCCGCCAAGATGGTGGCATAAGGCACACCAGTGTTTCCATTCACCTATGGAATCTTTGAGCAACTAACAAAAACTGGCAGAGCCATTGCCATTTTCCTCAAAGCTTTAGAAATCAGTTAATGGGTTGCAGTAACTGTGTAAATGCCAAATTAAGAAAATAAAATGAAAAAAAATGGTAGGAAAAGTTTGTGGAGTCTTTTCTGGTTCCTCCTCCACCCCCTTCCTTAAGTGGTATGAAGCTAGACTGTAGTCCCATTGTTGAGTTACTTTCCCTGACCAGAGGGAGCATAGTAACCACTATATCCATACAGAGGTGCCTATATATTGGTGCCAAGCTATCAGGCGGAAGTCTGAAAGACTGAATCAGGAAACTCATCTCTGGCTCACACATCCCACAACTCACCCTTCAGGCAGAACCACCTTCAGCACAGCTAAAGCAGTATAAGAAACAGTTAAGTCAAAGCAGCATGTGGCAATGGATCACCTACTTTAAGTCATATGGTGGAGCACCTGGGTGGAGAGAAAGTCTATTTCATAGGGAATCTAGAAGGGACATTTGTATTCTTGTAAATGAGGGGAATTTCTAAACCATGAGCCCAGCAAAGACTCAGGCTCAGAAAGGACCGAGAGAATCACATATTTCACATGTGCCTTGGACTGATCTTCTTGAGAGGAGGTCTAAACTCTGAAGAGAGCATTAGGCAATGCAGAACCAATTTGCAAAGACTGTCAAAGTTGTCTTTTAAATTGGTTTGTTCTTGTTACCTTCTGACACTCAAGGAAATCTCTGTCATATCATTAGCTGGATATAAACTTAAGGAACAGATAGCTCAGGGACTAAAATCCTAGAGTTAACAGATTAAGATATTGTGCAACTAAGTATTATAAAACAAAGCAAAGAAAAAAAAATGTAAGTGATAGCCCATGCAAAGGAACAAGACAAAACTTCAGAAGCCAGGAATGAAGAAAAACAGAATGTGGACAAAGACTTTTAAAAAATGATCTTCAATATGCTCAAAGAGATTAAGGAAAACACAGAAAAAAGAACTAAAGAATACCAAGAAAATGAAGAATGAACAATATGAGAATCTCAATAAAGAGACAGACATTTTAAAAAGGAATCAAACAGAATTACTGGAGTTGAAGACCACAATAACAGAAATAAAAACTCCTTAAAAAGATGTTGGTGATTGATTCATCTCTCCTACAAAAAGCATGTTCAGGTTCCAACACCTGGTTCTGTGTGTTTTAATCCACCTATAAATAGGACCTTTAAAGATATTATTAAAGTATGCCAAAAATTAATCAAATAAGGTGAACTTCTTACACACGAAGCAAACGGAACACAGAGAAGCCATAGGGAGCAGTCAGAAACTGCAAATCAGTGGAACCCAGAAAAGAAAGAAGATAACACCACTATGTGCATTGCCATATGATGGAAAAGTCAAGGAAACCCAAAGATTGCAGATCAGCTGAAAGTTACTGACACCATGAGGAAGCAAACCTTCTAGCCTCTGAAACCATGAGCCAAATATTTCATGGTATTTGTTTAAGCAGCCAGGAAACTTAAACAGTTTTTAATGCCAGAAAGTGGGGTGCTACTATTAAAATATCTAAAAAATGTGGAAATGGCTTTGGAATTTGTTGCTGGGTAGTCACTGGAAGAATTGTGAGATGTTTGAAACAAAAAGCCTAGAGTGCTTTGAAGAAACTTTTGATGGAAATCTGGACATTAAAGGACTCATATGGGATCTCTCTTCATAAGACTTTCATGCTACTGTGCTGGAGTTGTAGTTGGTGTTGGGGTTTAAGATATATTTAGGGGATTTGAATATCTGGACTGACAATGTGATAGCCAGGCCCTGAGCCTCAACAGACTCCAGCACCTACAATCCGATTTATTGGACTCACCTCACTCAGCTAAGATGGAGTTGAAGAAGGACAACCACCACACCATGGAGCCTAGAGTGCCTACAACTGAAAGTGGGAGGATTGCATCCAGCATCCATGTGGAATCTGAGCCTCCTCTTGACATAGAGGTGTAATGGACACAACCAATCCAATGTCCACAGAGAAAAGGTGGCATTGGAGTGGGAAAAGTGGACATGGTGGCTGATGGGTATGGGGAATGGCAGGAAGAGACGAGATGTGGAGGCGTCTTTGGGACTTGGAGCTGCCCTGGAAGGTGCTTCAGGGGCAATCACCCGACATTGTAAATCCTCACAGGGCCCACTAGATGGAATGGGGGAGAGTATGGGCCATGATGTGGACCATTGACCATGAGGTGCAGAGGTGCCCAGAGATGTACTTACCAAATGCAATGGATGTGTCATGATGATGGGAATGAATGTTGCTGGGGGGGGGGGAGTGGTGGGGTGGGGGTGGCGGGGTTGAATGGGACCTCATATATATTTTTTTAATGTAATATTTTTTACAAAATCAATAATAAAAAAAAAGGTACTTCCATTAGAAGGAAATGATGAATGTATTATTGGAAAGTGGGAGAAAGACGATCCTTTTTTTTATAAAATGGCAGAGAACTTGTCAAAATTGTGTTCTGATGTTCAATGGAAGGTAGAACTTGAAAGTAATGAACTTGGATATTTAGGTGAGATTTCCAAGCCAAGTATAAAAGGAACAACCTGGTTTCTCCCTGCAGCTTATAGTGAAATGAGAGAGGAAAGAGATAAAATATTGATTGAATTGTTAAGTGCAAGGAAACCAGCAATTAATAATTTGGAAAATTCTCAGCCTATCCAGATGATGTGCTCTGAGATTACAGCCAGAAGCAGCTCTATTAGGGACTTCTTTGAGCTTCTAGGAAGTGAATTAAACTCATGTAAGGGTTTAATTGGAAAACACTTTGGTAAAGAGGTTGTGCCTGGACATGGATCCAATCATACATCTCAGAGGAATCAGGATTGGGAATGAAGGAAAAATCTTTGGAAAGTTCTATGATCTGAAGGTTGGACCCCCCTAGAAATGCATGCAAAACCGGTAAGATTTTGTGAGATTTGTATGCACAAAAAGCAATGCCTGAAAGGCACACAGAAGGGGTGAATCAAAGGAAGAATGGAGGGTAGGACCATGGTAGCTGAGGCCTGCACTATAGAGATCTCCTATAGCCAAGAGAGTGGTCTCACTGTGCGTGCAAAGTGTGGGTCGCCTCTGTGCTTGATGGGCAGGTCATCTGCCCTGGTGCTTGAAAGGGTGTAGACTTTACAATCTGTTATTCAGGGAAAGTGTTGGCCACCAGTGTTTGGAGTTGGTCAAGCGTGTGTGCCAGAGATCCTAGGTAGCCTGGACATCATCCCAATGCTCAGAGAGTGTGGGATAGGGGTTCAAGCATTTATGGAGAGCCTAGCCACTATCTTAATGCTCAGAAAGGGTGTGTGGGTTTTCCAGCATTCAGGTTGAGCCTAGCTGCCATTCCAATATTCAGAGAGTGAAATTTGAGGCCCAGCATTTACAAAGAGTTTGACCACCATTCCAATACTTGCAAAGAGAGGAAACTACACCACAGTGTTTGGGAAGAGCATGGCCTCTACACAAGTGCTTGGAAGGGAATGGACTTGCCACTCCATCAGGCCTGTAGAACAAAAAATGAAGACACAGATGGCTCTCAGACTTAGATCTTATCAAGTTTGTCCTGCTGGATTTTGGAATTATTTGGGACCTGTGACCGCTGTTTTCCTAACAATTTCTCCATTCTGGAATGGGAATGTTTATCCTATGCTTGTATCATCTTACTTACATGAAATAAACAGAATATGCAAAAACTCATAGTCAGGAACTAGAATGTAGGTTACCACGGGCCAGGTTGAAGGTAAGGAATGAGGAGTTAATGCTCAATTGGTATAGAGTTTCTGTTTGGGATGATGCAAAAGTTTTGATTATGGATGGTGGTGATCAAACACGATTGTGAATGTAATTAACACCATGGAATCATACATATAAAAGCAGTTAAAAGAAGAAATTTTAGGGTTTTCAGTGTTAATAGAATAAAAGCTTTTAAAAATCATATTACTATTTAACACAAACAGCGAATCCTAATGTAAACTATGGACTATAGTTAATAGTATAATTATAACAATATCATTTTAGCAATTGTAAAAAGTACTACACAAATGCAAAGTATAATGGGGAAAACTGTGTGTACATGGTGTTTATGGGCACTATATTCTCATGATTTTTCTGTAAAACTACAATGTCTCTAAACTTAAAAATTAATATAAAGTCAGGTTACTAACCATATTAAAAAACAAATAAATGAAAATTTGAAATTGAGACTGCAATTAATTTTAGGTATTCCACATGAGAAAAAAGATTGTTCAGCCAGAAATTTTACCAGCCATAACGTTTTTAGGTATAGGTATTTATAGAACTTTCATATTTTTCAAAATATGAGAAACTGTGGACAGGAAATAAATTTCTAACACACTTCTCTTAATTAATTACAAAGTCTTCTATTGCCCCTTAATCAAATTTTATTGGAAAAGTTAATGGAAAAATTGGATTAATGCCAAAAGTGACCCTAGTTTATTATGCTTCTGGGATTAGTAAGAATGAAGTCATGGCTCTTTGTCTGAATACAGCAAATCTTATTAAAAACATTTTAAAAGCACTGCTGCTATTTCATATAGACTAACTAGTTAGTTTCTTTTCACACAGGGATATCTCAGGTTCTACTGTAACACAACTTTGTCAATTAATTAAGCCATATAAAATGAATTTATGATGATAATGTTGTTGCTTTTGTTTTTCATTCAACCACTATAGAATAAAATATTAAAGAGGTGATGAGGTCTGTAGTTATAAGTATTGGTATAGATACATCCAGGTCAAATAACTAATGAAACTAATCTGGGTCATTTATTAGATACAATCTAACAGTGAAGACAAGTATACTGATGACTATAATGCATGGCCAAAAGAGATAGGTAAATTAAAAGGTACAAAGAATCACATGGTATATAGAAGAAAGACCATATAACAGTATGGCACAAGGATTGAATGTTGAAGAATAGTGGATTCTAGGCAGGTCAAAATGGGAAAGTATCATTTCAAATGGAGGTAACCCCAAGAATAACAGAGCAGATATAGAAATAGATGGAGTCAATTTGACTTAAGAGTAGATTCATATAAGGGAGTGATAAGTAATGGTGGATAAGTAAGCTAGATACATATTGTGAAAAAATTAAATACCAAACTAAAGAATTATAATTAACTTATTAAGCAGTGGAGAAACACTACATAGTAAACACTGAGCTATAAGTAAAAGTAAGACTGAATGGAAGGAAATACTTCATATATAAGACATGGACATTTAGGAAATTCAGAGTTGCAAATACCCTAGAAATGAAAAGAATATTCAGCATTCATAGTAAAACTATGCTAATATAAATAGAGAACTGATGTTTGCTACGGGAGAAAGAAAACGAGGTTGGGAAAATTGAGATAAACTCAAATTAAACAAGAATGAAGAGTTAGAAAAATACTCTCTCAATTGGGTCAAGGATGAGGATCCATCACTCCACAGAGTCAGGCGGTCTCCCAGGGCTGGTCAGTTTCTCACACAAGGAGAGACAATGCACCGACCTGATTTGAAATATTTAAACTAATTTATTCTGTTATATAAGAAATACTCAGGGGTTAAATCAATGACAAAAGTGGCATTTCATTTGGCAAGCCTTTGTTTTCTTTGTTGTGGAGAAGTTGAAGGATACCCAGTCTCGAAGGGAAATGATTAGGGCATAAAAGCCAATGATGTGTTATAAATAAGAAACAACTTCAACATTCAGCTCAGATCTCTGTTAGATACTTGCTCTCCCTCCAGATCGTGGCTTATGAAGTCATGTCTATATTTCTAATCATTTACAGAAATTTCTACTTGGCTAGACTTCTAATATCAGGTCCTAGCCTAAAGCATTTGAAACCATATCTGGTTGCTTTTACACATTTTACATTTATTTTGGATTTTAACAGTTCCTCTGCATTTCACAAAAGAACTGTAACAACTATTTGGTCAATTTAGGATAGCTTTCATGCGCATGATTACCTTTGTCATTATTATGATAGTACAGCAGTTGACTACAAGGGTGACTGGGTGTCATGATTATAATTGTTAAACTGCATTTATCTAACATACCATAAAAGGAGGAAAAAATTCCATAGAAAAAAGATGATCTTGGGAAGTGGACTTGGCCCAGTGGTTAGGGCATCCGCCTACCACATGGGAGGTCCAAGGTTCAAACCCCGGGCCTCCTTGACCCGTGTGGAGCTGGCCCATGCACAGCGCTGATGCGCACAAGGAGTGCCATGCCACGCAGGGGTGTCCCCTGTGCAGGGGAGCCCCACGTGCAAGGAGTGCGCCCCGTAAGGAGAGCCGCCCAGTGCGAAAGAAAGTGCAGCCTGCCCAGGAATGGCGCCACACACGTGGAGAGTTGACACAACGAGATGACACAACAAAAAGAAACACAGATTCCTGGTGCGGCTTGTAAGGCTAGAAGCGGTCACAGAAGAACACGCCAAAAATGGACACAGAGAGCAGACAACTTGGGGGGGAAGGGGAGAGAAATTTTAAAAAATACATATATATATTAAAAAAAAAAAGAAAAAAAAAGAAAAAAGATGATCTTATCTCAGTGAATGATACTGATCTTTTGCACAAACAAAAATTGTCAGGTTCAACGTGTGGCCACATCTGGGAAAAGAACATGAGTGAACAGGTGAGAGAATGCTCATTTGCATTAGCCTTGTTGTCTGTGGAATATGTACTACTTAAAGAGAGATGAAGAGAAATTTTGAATAATAAGATTATCTTGGATTTACCTGAACATCTTTTGGCCTGTCAAAAATAGAGCATGTAAGGTTATAATTTTTCTAGAACTTCCTATTATCAATTAACAGCTCCGCAGTGCTGACAAAATCTCCTGGAAGGTTACAAAACAATATGTGTGAGTATAAAGCAAGACTTTCCAACATTAAAAAAATGTAAGTGGTGTTTTCCTGACTTGTCTTATGCCATGGAAGTATAATTGTGGTGGTAGAGGTAGCAGCAACCTTATCAATCCCTACTGCTGCTGCTAGCCACATTTCACTCTTCTTATTTCTGAGCATATTCCACCATGATCTGACTGGATTAAAATCTCATTCACTGCTTTCCAAATGCTCCTTTATTTTTGTTTGGATTTTCCCTCTTGCTTTTATGAGTCTGCTAGGGAGGATTCCCTGCAATATGTACACATTACCTCAGACACCACCTAGTGTTAGAATACTTCCTATGTACAAGTTTTCCAATGGCAATACCACGCCCTGCCCTAACTGAACACAATCTTGGCAGAAATAGAGAGAAAAGGCAAATCCTTAAAAATAAGAAAGTTTTCCCAAATAATAAACTTTAACCATATGAAATAAAAAAACTACTTATACTTATAAAATATTAAATCAAATACTATTCCTATTTTTAAATAATTATATTTCATTGGATAAGAGTTGTATCTTAAGAAAGTTTGACATTTCATATTAAAGAAATCCTTCCAGGTTTAAAATCATAAAAGTCTTCTAATAGCTCAATTGATGAGAAGTTGACAGGTCAGCTCCTTCTCTACCATGTATATACTATTTGACTCCACTCTGCCTTCAAAATTACATTTATAAAGCATAGATATGAGCCTTTCATTATCTTGCATTAAGATTACTTAAATTTCTCCAGTGCTCAAGGTCTATAATTTAGCCTGGCATATTCTAATAAGCCATGACCAGACCTTCACATCCCATCTCTTGCCACTTTCCCCTGCCATGTTCAGGTTTGATTCCCCAAGACTTGCAGGTGCGCCTCCTCACCTTACACCTATTTCCTCTCTGTCTGGAGTGCCTTCTCACCTCATCCTGTTTGGCAAAATTTTATTGAACCTTGAAAAACCCAGCTCAAACATGATATCATCTTGAGAAATTCCTCATTGGAACAAATTTACCTCTCTCTATTACACAGAGTTGCATTCATTCTGTCCCTGTGCTAAAGTATGTTTTCTCAGTGGACAGAGACCCAGTTTCTTTTATTTGTAATCCCATAGCTTAAAACAAGGCCAGACACACAGCCTGTGTCTAATACTTGATGTGTTGTTGAGCCGAATTGAATTTTATTTCATGAGACCACTAAAGAAAGAGTGGGAGTTACCATATTATAGGGAAACTAAATATGTATGTGACCCAGTAGAGGAAAATATGTATATGAAAGATCTTAATTTAAAAAATAGATAAAATGAATACCGTGCATTTTAAAAAATGATACTTTGTTTGCGAAATGAATTCTCCTTAGGCTACCATCCCATAAACACTGTGGCAGAATAAGGAAAATGAGGATCAGGAGCACTGATGCTGAACAATCATCAACACTTGAAAGTAGAGAGTAAGAGCATTTAACAATCCCTCCCTCAGTGAGAGACAACCATGATTTCACAGACAAGGTCCCTCCTAAGCCTCCCAGGAGACTTTTAGCTATAAATTATGCCAGGAAAAAAAAAAAACAAAAACCCAGCACATCTAAGTTCTTCTTCTTATTCAATTCTAAAAACAATTAAAACAAATATGATTATCTATTATCATATTGGCGTTTTAAAGACCTAACTCCTAGTTTTTCTATTGGTGTACCAGAACCAATAAAAAGTTGCCTTTTCCTTCATCTGGCTAAAACCAGAGCCCTTGGTAAAGTATCTGACACACAGCAAGTCTCTCAAAGTTAACTATTTTTAGTCAGAGTAGTAGGAGTAGGAATAATAGTAATAATTCTTCAAGGTCTCCCTACAACGTCACATCTTCTCACAAACTTTCTCAGTATCTTCAGAATCAGTCTACTGATTTGTGCCTTATACGTTCATTTACTGAAGTATCTACTTTCCTGAAATGCAAGGATTGGTTTACATGTTTTTCTTTGGCCATAAACTATGAGTACTTTGGAGACAGAGCCAATTCAGAACTTATTTTTGCTACATCACCTCACACAGGGCGTTGCACACAGTCAGCATTCAGTATATTTTGTTTGAATAAAATAATGAATAGGTACATTTCCACAAGTTTCTTTATCAATGAATGGCAGTGTCAAACATTTTCAAAGGGAAATGTGTTTTCTTCCAAGTAAGATTGTATGACAAAAAGTATTGGAAATCATTCATCATTTGGGGAAGTTGGTCAAGAAAAAGTTGTTAAGCAAATTAATTTGTCTCTCACAAACAATATGTGCATTTTAAAGATAATGGATTTATTGTAAACCTTTCATACACTCTCACTGATGCTCTTATGAACTTATAATAAGAAAAAGATAACCTCTTCTTATAGTATGTCGGAAAAAGGCAAAACAGGTTCCCTTTTTCTTAAGCTTTTAATATGCTTACTTAAAATCAGCTGAAGCAGTGTGGAACTGTTACAGTCTTCTAATATAATAAGGCTGACAGCAATTAAAAAATGAGTCTCAACTTACAATTAACTATAGACCACTGTTTCAGAGAGAATGCCAGGGAAAATGTAATATGGGTAGAAAATACAGATATAGACATCAGAGAGCTATCATTAGCAGAATTTAGAGACAGAGTAAATAGAGTAAATAAAATGCATTAAATCCATCAGGACTCCTTAGTAACTTTGTTGCTCTAATGAGCAAACAGGTCAAGGACACATTTTAAAGAAAATTTGAAATTGAATGTAATCTCCAGGATGGCAGAGACTTGTCTTGTTTCGCATCACATGCCCAGTACCCAGAAAACTAACACACAGTAGTTATTGATTAAATATTTGTTAAATGAATCAATAAGTAAATAAGGTAAGGATTAGATGAAAATCAGTATTAGCTGGCAGGGGATAATCTCTTGCAAAGAACCTTAAGTTTGATCAATTTCCATCTAATAAATAAATCTTCACTGATTCCATGCCCCTTCTAGGCAACTGTCCAATAACTTACCTCCTCTTTCAATCAGACTTTCTCCCAGCAAAGTCTGACTTGCTATTCCGACTTCCAAACCTTCCCCTCACTCTTCTCAGCTAACCGAGCTCAGGTCTCTGCCCTACCATGATACTAGAATCATGTCTAAAGATGTAATGATTCTGCACTGGCCAAATCTGATGGACATTTTTCCAGGCACTATTTGCATTCTCACTCACACTCTCCTTCAAATTCCCGATTGCCTTACTCTTTTGACATTGACACGGCATTTGTTGGTTTTCACCCACTTCTCTGAACTCACTTTTTCTGCCTCTTCTATGGACTCCTCTTCCTCACTTACCCCTTTCAACATTGGTTTTTCTAGTGTTCTGCCTCCCCTCTCATGCTGTACACTCTCCTGGGATATCTGATTTCCCCTCAGGACCCATATCTGTTCATCTTCCCTAAACTCTTAAGTGATATATTCATTTATTCATTCAATAAACAAAAACAATAAGCCATGGTCAGGGCCAAGTGCTGGGGGTAAAGGGGTAAATAAGACGATATTCACCTGGAAAGGACATATGATATAGCTTGACAGAGAGGACAATAAATGGGTGAGCACAATCCAGTGTGATGAGTGACCTAAAAAGTATTAGCAGAGAACTAGAAAAGCACGTTAGGGAGCGAATTAGGTTTCACACAGGCAGAAGTGCTGAAGAGTGTCTGAGACATAAGAAAAATTCTAACAGTGAGGAAAGGAATGGCCCATTTAGATGGCGGATCTTAAGCCTGTGTGAAAGCTGCTTACTCTCCTTGAGTGAGGAGAAGGTATGGAGATGGAGGTTTGGAGTTTCTGACAGATATACACAGCACTGAAAAAGAAAAAGAAAGGGTGAAAGAAGAAAAAGGAGGAGCAGAGGAGAGTGATGAGAGACAGACTGAGCTTCACGCCTTATCTGCCGCAGGTTCTGCTCTGCTGCCTTGGCTAGCAGTGAAGAAGAACATGATTAGATACTTAAACGTTTTATTTTTCCTTATTGTTGCTATTTTTGATAAATTGCTATAAAATCTATTTAACCTTCCTGAAGTCCCTGTGGCATTCAAAAATAGGAACTTCAGAGCAATAAAAATACTAACTTTACACTATGTTTTTCTGGACATAAAGGCATGTTCTTAATACTTTCATTCGATTAATTCTAACAATATTTTTGATCAACTGTTTAGGGTCAAAAAATGTTCTATTTTAGGGATACAGGAGTGATCAAAAGGGACAAGGCTCCTTCCCTTGTGGAACTGGCATTCTGGCACACATGGGGTAAGGAATGTTCTTCCTTCTCTGGTCAGTGGCTGAAGATCCTTATGCCAGTGGGCTTTCCTTTGCAGAAAAACAGAAAGTCCTAATGCTGGCTCTTCCAGGGCTTTCTCAACTACCCTAAGAGCCTGCCTTTCCACTAGTGTGTAGCCTGTCCCCACCGTTGTTTTCTACGACATTTCTTCACCCAGATACAAGGTAGGCTTGCTTCCCCTCCTTCAGAATCTGCTCTAGGCTCACTTTACAATTTCCTTCCCTATGCTAAGAACACAAGTAAGTGTATAAAAGGTTAAAGATATCTCTCTCAACAGCACTTCTTTATTATTTTTTTTTTGTTTTGAATCCTAGCCTACATCCTCTAGCACAGTGCCAAATGAAGGGTGCTTCACGGACTTAAGGAACTCAGTGGACTCATCTCACTGTAAAGGGTATAGTCCAGTACAGGAGTCATGTTGTTTTGAGATGCAGAATAGTCACACACTGAAGGCCCACAGCACAACAAGTGAAATTTTAGCTTGTCAACCATTGACCAAAAGTCTATAAAACTGGTAAGGAAAAAAAGAGAGCATTTATTTTTCATTTAAAATTAACTTTACAATCATTTTAATTTTTAATTAGAATTTTAAAAATTTATGGTTTAATGTTATTAGAGAAATAAAATTTGGATTATTTCTTTTTACCTATAATTTACAGATGGAAATAACAACCTCACTGGGTTTCTGCCAAGAAATTGCATTGAAGTCTCTTCTTTCTTTCCCAACAAAATATTGGAGAGACTGCTTCTGTTTACTATGCAGGTAATTAAAACATAGAGGTAGTTTAGATTTGCATTATTCCTTGTAAGCAAAGTGGTCATCATTCCAGACCAGACTAGAAACTTTAATTTAAGCAAGAAACTAGTTCATTTCTTACATTAAAAACTTTAAATATTATTGGTATATGCAGTCTTTGTTCACAATGTATGTAAAGGCACTGAATATGGGAGATCACTCTTTCACTCATAAATCTTGGTTATTTTTGATTGCAGGATGACAAAAATGAGTTTAATTACAATTCTTTATCAACTGCCTACAGATTCCTTCAATAAATACCATGTACAGTTTTTGGTATTTAAATTTTTTTTTACATTGGGTTGGCTTTGAATATATTTATTGAAATGTACTTTATATCAATTGAATATATTCATAAAACTCACTTTGTATTTCAAATGGCTTCTTAATTTCATTTTTCTAGTGATTCATCTTAGTTGTATTTTACAAAGTTAACAGTCTCTGATTAATTGAAAATTAAAAACACAACTGGTCCTTCACTGCTGATATTTTGGGAAACATTGCTCCAGCTGATAAAACTATTTCTTATGGGACCAGCAACTTTAGGCAATTTTTCTTAACATGAATTAATTTAACTGCAGATTTTCCTACCATTATGCAAACTTACGGCTTGGATTAGGGTTACAAATACTTTCCTTGACATACTAATTATGAAACAAAAAGATTTTAAATGGAAAGAAGGTTATTCCTGAAGGCTCTAAATCAGAAGTAATTATAAAGGAAAAGGCTTATTGAGTACTAGAAACTTGGAATTTGAAGAAAACCATGGATATGAATATAGCCAAGCACTAGAGGGTTCCAAACCAGCTCCTAAGTTCCTGGTCCCAAATTTCTCCCATAAACTTACTATTCAAGTCCTTGATAGTAAGTATTGTTTTGGATGGGAAATCCATATTTTCTTTCTCCAGTGACATACACAGAGTTGAATTTAAGTTAAAGGTCTACTTGCACAGCACAGTCTGGGAACTTTAGATGGCACAGTTAAAGAGTAAAGACCTCCAGCTGGCTCACAAGACAAGTGCCCACAAAACCTAGGCTTAGGTTTTGTGATTCTGCCAGCCTTGAGCTCATCAATAGTACCTTCAATATCCTTAGGTGTCAGTTTCTCATAGTAGTGATTTCTTTGAACCATTGGTGCATTTACACAGGCCCTAAACTGGCCACCTCTGTTAGAGTGAATAGTTTGTCAGGTTTAGTCTCCTCAAACTTTTAAAAGGTTTTCCAAGTCTTTTTGGCATGGCTCAGTAAACTGTGAGAATCTGCAAGCATGTGAGGTGTAAGAGTACAGACCTGAATGCAACACTGTCTAACTGGCTTTAATTACACGTTGTAAAAAACGTTTGTACCTCCTATACTCTCATTGGCAGTACTTGCAAACCTTCTGCAACCTTGCTGATAAGAGTTGGGCAACCATTCATTCTGTCTTTGGGCTAAATGCAGGTCTGGAAGCACAGCTGTTGTATGACATTTCAAAGAGCTTTTCACAATTGCCTCTACCCTCTTAAGAGTTTGCCAGTGTGAAATACAATGGATTATCTGGATTATTCTCAAGAATACCTCTCTGCACAAATAAGGCTCCTCTAGCTCCATTTTGCTCAATTGTTTAGGCAAGTTCCTTATACGTCTCCCTTCCTGGGTGACAAGGTGAAATGCCCAGGCCCTGAGCACGTGGGGGATGCCCTTGATAGTAATTTTTTTCTTTGGGTAAGTTCCTCTACAGGAAAATCTATGAAGGTGACTCTTCAGATACAAGTCTTCAGGATCAGCTCCTCTCTATATTAGGCAAATAGTGAAGACTCTACATACCTCCTCTTGGTTAATACGGCATCTGGAAGATCACCAGCTCCAACAGACAGATAAGGGGCCTGAGGCTTAGAGATATTAAGAAATTACTCCCAGTCATATGGTTAGAGTGGGGACTAGAATCCACATTTGGCTGATTCCCCATCCTGGAACACTGAGGCAGCAGGCCTTTCCTGACCATTAACCTTCCATTTCCTCTCATTCAGAGCACTGCAGAAATCCCATACTTATCTCAAACCAATATGACAGTTTTTTTTATCACGACCTAATGTCATCTGGTCTATTAAGCATATTTCTGTTTTGTTTTGTTTTTCCTAATTTTGTTCATAAGAAATGCAATGAAAGTCCTGCTAAGTCTACTGAAAATGCTTCTCCTTACAACTAGCAAAGGATTTGCTCATCTGTTATTTCCCAGAGTGCTCTCCGGGTGAGCTTAATTTTACATCTGAGTTTACTTATATCTCAAGTAAATGATGTTGAAAGTTTACGCAAATTGAAACACATCAAAGAAGCTTTTAAACTATTTATGTGTATACAGTTGTATGAGGTATGCTATGAATGGAATAGTGCTATATACTTTCAATTTGGTATGATTAAACTGTCTTCATATTTGCCTTACCTCACACCATATACAAAAATAAACTTAAAATGGATCAGAGACTTTAATATAAGAGCTAGAACTACCATGCTCACTGAAGAAAATGTAGTGGAGCATCTTCAGGGCTTTGGTTAGGCAATGGTTTCTCAGACTTTATGCTCAAAGCACAAGCAATGACAGAAAAAACATAAATAAATGGAACATTATCAAAATTAAACTTTTGTTCCTCCAAGGACTTTATCATGAAAGTAATATGACAACCTACAAAATGGGAGAAAATATTTGGAAACCACATATCTGATAAAGGCTTAATATTCAGTATATAAAAAGAAATTCTTCAACTTAACAACAATTAAAAATTGGCCATGCGCAGTGCTGATGCACGCAAGGAGTGCCGTGCCATGCAGGGATGTCTCCCACGTAGGAGAGCCCCACGTGCAAGGAGTGTGCCTCATAAGGAGAGCCGCCCAGCACGAAAGAAAGTGCAGCCTGCCCAAGAATGGCACTGCACACACGGAAAGCTGACATAAGATGATGCAACAAAGAGAAACACATATTCCCGTGCCGCTGACAGCAACAGAAGCGGACAAAGAAGACGCAACAAATAGACACAGAGAACAGACACAGAGAAATAAATAAATAAATAAATCTTTTAAAAAAAAATTGGGCAAAAAACTTGAAAAGACACCTCTCCAAAGAAGAAATACAAATGGCCAGAAAATACATAAAAAGATGCTCAACTCTATTAGCTATCAGGGAAATGCAAATCAAAACCACAATGAGGGAAGCGGATTTGGCTCAATGGATAGAGCATCTGCCTATCACATGGGAGGTCCAGGGTTCAAACCCAGGACCTCCTGATCTGTGTGGTGAGCTGGTCCACTCACAGTGCTGATGCATTCAAGGAATGCCCTGCCACACAGGGGTGTCCCCTGTGTAGGGGAGTCCCACGCACAAGGAGTGCACCCCGTAAGGAGAGCTGCCCTGCACGAAGAAAGCGCAGCCTGCCCAGGTGTGCCACAGCACACACGGGGAACTGACGCAGCAAGATGGCACAACAAAAAGAGATACAGATTCCCAGTGCCAATAACAAGAATCCAAGAGGACACAGAAGAACACACAGTGAATGGACACAGAGAACAGACAACAGGGTGGGGGAGAGAAATAAATAAAAAATAAATCTTTAAAAAAAAAAACAAACCACAATGAGATACCATTTGACACCCATTAGAATGGCTGCTATTTAAAAAAAATGGAAAGTAAGTGTTAGAGTGGAAGCACAGCAATAGAAACAATCATTCATTGCTCTTGGCAATGTATGAATGGTGCAGCCTCTGTGGAAAGCAATTTGGCGGTTTCTCAGAAAGCTACGTATAGAACTACCATATGAACAAGCAATCCCATTATTAGGTATATACCCAGAAGAACTGAAATCTGGGACTTGAACAGATACTTGCACACTGATGTTCATAGCAACATATTCACAATTGCCAAAAGATGGAAGTAACCCAAATGTCCATCAGCAGATGAATGAATAAATAAAAGCTGGTATATACACACAATGGAATATTATTCATCTATAAAAAAGAATGAAGCTCCTAATACATGCTACAACATGGATAAGTCTTGAAGGCATCACATTGAGTGAAATAAGCCAGACACAAAAGGATAAATATTATATGACCTCACTTTTTGAAACAATTAGAATAAACAACTTGCACTATCTAGAGTACAGTTTACCATGGTATGGGGTGGGGGTAGGGAATGAGAAGTCAAGACTTAAAATGTATAGAGTTCCTATTTGGAATGATAGAAATATTTTGGAAATGGATAGTGGTGATGGTGGCACAGCATTGTGAATGTAATTAACAACATGGAAATATATATCATATATCTGAATATGATTAAAAGGGGAAATTTTAGATTGCATATATGTTAACAGAATAAAAAAATTTTTAAATCCATGGAACTGCACAACACAGTGAATCCCAATCATGGACTTTAATTAGTAATTACACTTAGTACAATTAGGAAAATGTGCTATTATCAATTGCAACAAATGATTCACACCAACGCAAGGTGGTACTAGTGAGGTGGTGTATGGGAATTCTGGATTTTATACATCATTGTTCTATAAAGCTACAACTTCTCTAATTAAGAAAAAAAACCCAATTTTAATTGTATTTATATTTGACTAGACAATAAAAATATGCTATTCAGTGTTATTCTGTAAAAATATTACATATTTAATAGTTACATATAATTACAGTTATATGTATATGTAATTGTAATTATGTAGTATGATATATTTTGTATATTTAGAAACTTTATTTTGGAATTTGTAAAGAACATGGCTGATAATGCACTCTAATGTCATTTATAATTGAGGCAGATGAATCTCCCTTTGCTGACAAAATGTCATACTGCATGAGTTATATTCATTATGAAGGCGAAAATACATTAGAGAGTTTGGTTTATGGTCAGACTCCAGTGATACCTTCTTGTCCTTTTGTTCCGCTCTGGTCTTTGTCACAGCTTCCTGTCTGGTTCTGCAGGTATGAAACTGTCCCTTTTCAGAGAAAATACAACAAAATAAATACTTTTTTGTTCTTCAAAACACCATTAAATGCCCATTTCTTCAGAGGAAGTTTTGTACTATGTGTAACTCTTCTATTGTGTGTGATTAAAATTGCATTAAAACATTTTCCCAAGCCATGTACATTTACATGGGGCATTCACTGCTTTGCTGCAAAAACATAAGCTTTTGAGCAGGAAAGATCTAATTATGAGCCTTGGCCCCAACATTCCTAGCTGCCTGCCTTTAAGCAATTTATTCAACCTCTCAGTATGTGAGGTACTGTCTTTGCGTGATTTCATCTACTATTTTGTTTTATCTATTCCGTATATGTTAGGGACTCTAGCCTACTAGATGGAGCCCCTGGGATGGAACCCCAACATCTCAAATCTCCAGTTCTGAACAAACTTCTCTTCTCATCACTATCTCAGATAATGATCCAGGCACTCAAACCAACTTGTCTACATCTCAGCACACTATTTATTCAATAGGCAAGACCATTTATTTCCTACTTCCCAAATATTTCTAAAACCTCTAACTCTCCATCTCCATTTCTATTGGTTAAGGTTCTCATCATTATTTTCCTAGACAATTTTAATAGTTTCCTAACAAGTCTCCATGACCCTAGTCTTGTACCCCCAAATATATCCTCAATGATACCAAGGTGCTCCGTTTAAAATGCACACCCTCGCTGCTTAAGAGCCCACAAGGAAACCACCTCATGCACAGGTTGAAGCCCTAGCTCTTCACTGGCACCTGAGCTCCTTTGTTACCTGCTCTGGCCTACTCCTTCTGCTTCACTTTCTGTCCCTCCCCAATTGTTACAGATGTGCAGTGTATCTGCTCATTTTATACCCTCCTGCTAAAATAGCTCTTCTTCCTTCCTTCACTGGCAGTCATCCATCAGAACTTTCCTAAGAGCTCCTCTTTTATGCTCCCTGGACAGCCTCTTAGCTGTACCATGGTTTACTAGAGTGATTCCAAATAACTTGTTCACCTTATTTACTCTTCCTCTCCTGATACAGGCCATTATATATCCTGCCATAACCTACAGATGGAGTGGAAGAGAGTGTAAACTACAATGTAAACTATAATCCATGCTAGTGGCAATGCTCCAAATGTGTTCATCAATTGCAATGAATGTACCACACTAATGAAGGATGTTGTTAATGTGGGTAAATGTGGGTGGTATGGGGAGTGGGGCATATGGCAATCCCTTATATATTTTTTTCTGTAACATTTTGTGTAATCTTGGTATCTTTTAAAAAAATAAAAATATATTTTAAAAAAAGAGAGAGGCAAGGTAAAACAAGAGACAAGGTAAAAAGGGGGAACAGACACAAAAACAAAGACTATAAAGCATACTGTGATAAACACTATAACAGAGATATAAAGGGAGTATAAAGAAAAAGACTAACAGGCTCAGAGAGGTGAGAAGACTTCATGGAGGAAGGGGCTTTTGAGCTGTTCCAGGAAAGGATGGGGGGCAATTGGCCAAAGCAACTGAAATTGGGATCATTCAGGTGGAAATGACCAAAAGCCAAGCAGAGATAGGTGTGACTTTCTTCCTGACTGGCAAAATTTCATAAACTTGAACCTACATACGATAGTACCTTGTCCTCAGTTGAGGTTGGGTGGTTGATGGGAACAGGCAGCTAATTTTACAAACATAATACTCTATTCATCACACAAATCCTGAGTTTCAATAAATCCATATTCGTTTCTTCTAAGAGAGAATCATGTCTTCTGTATCAAAAGCTCTGGGCCCAAGCTCAATTTCCTGACTGGCGTAGAGGTAACACTTTGAAAGTATAATTTATAATCATTCATTCACCTTCCATTATACATCCACAAAACAAAAGAAGTCTGAAATGTCAGCATAATGGAATTGAACAAAAGCAGTAAGGGAAAAAAAATCACTGAAAGAGCTTCACTAGAATGCCAAGAATATATTTTTGAGACTGATGGTCCTTGTGATCAGCTAGAAGAGTCAGCAGAGTTAAAAATAAAAATCAATCCTGCTTCTATAAGCACAATTTTTCCTCACAGAGTATATTTTCTTAACCAATTCTTCAGGGTATGCTTATTCTCTTTTTTGACACTTCCAGCCCTCATTTATTCAAAAGGAAATTCTGAGTACAAACTGCTTTGATCTTCCTTTTGCTTTGCTGAAAACAACAGCTTTTCTCAGTTTGGACTATAGATGATTCTCTTCAAAGGCTTATCATTGAAGATTATTTTATCTGCTTCTACTAGTTAGGCAGAATATTGACTGGTCCTTAATAAATATTATCACAATGAAGTACTTCTCACAAAAATATGAAAAATCATTATTAGGTAGTACCAATCTCTTTCGTTGCTCTTAACAAATGAAACCTACTTGTTTTGCTTGATTCTACAAATTCCATGAAAAATTCCTTTAAGATAAAAGTAAAAGAAATATTAGATATAATTACATGCTATACAGGACATGAATTAGTCTAAATTCAAATAAGAATAGGTACACTATAGTATTTAAATAAGATTATATGCATAAATGTATATATAGCTATATCACATTTTCAGTAAAGCAATGATGAGGTTTAATAGAATTATAGGATTTTTCAAATCAAGAGGAACGTTCAAAGGTGCCACTACAATGTCAAATTTATCTTATCTTGTCTCATGCGAAATTTATGAATCTTGGCTACCCTGATGAATTTTCTTGAGAGAGGTTTCCAACAGAGACAGCATCTGCAACCTTCAGATGGCCTGGAATTTGCCAGATATAAAACAAAGTAGGCTGGATGCTGGAATAAATTCAATGAAAAGGCAATACCACACAAAAAGACAGCCTATGCAGTACAGTTAATCTGATTTCCATTTCAATTCTACTATTCTTATGGCACAATATACAATGAACAGTGGGGAACTAGGATGGCACCCAGGTAAAGAGCACCCAGGTCAAGATAAAACAAATGAAATCCAAGAGCTTGTTAAATTTTAAAATGAGAGTGATTAATTCCAGTTGAGGCTGTAACTGAAGGCTTCCTGTAGGGAAATGAATTTGAGTTGGGCCCTAATGAATTATACTATTTCAAGCAAATGGTAATGGAGCTGACGCAAGTTCTGGATGAAGGCTGGGTTGAAAGTAGTTGAGAAAGAACTGGACAGTGTTGATTCTTTAAAAGACTTGTTTCATGCCCCTTCTTCCTCCTGAATTCTCATCTCCAAACTTTCAATTCCTCCTTTCTCTTTCAGGATTTTCAAAATTCCACCCCCTTCAATAGAAACGACCCTCATCCTTCCCCAAACTTTTATCCCCCATTGTAATGCCAATTCCTTTTTCAGATGTCAGCTTATAGGTCACTTCTCCAAATAATTCATTCCTGAAACCTTAACCCATATCCCCATCCCAAACCCAACTAAGTTTGAGTCCCTTCATAAACACAGGCGTAGCACCTTATACTTTTTCACCAAGACTTGTTTTACAGCTTGCTATTAACTATTAGTGAAAATAATTTTGTTTAATATTTATTATACCCCACAGACTACATATTCTCCGAGGGTAGCAATCTTGTTTATTGCTATGTTCCCAGAATATGGCAGTGGCCCTGGTACATGGCAATCACACAGTGTTTGTTGAATAAATATAAGTATCCAACAGTTCCTTTAATGTTACTTTGTAGGAGAATTTGGCACTTAAGTATAAATTTTATTTTGTAAATGTTAGAACCTTTATATATTTCAAATAAAGGAAAGAAATCTACAAAACTAGTAGGTATTATAAACTAATTCAAACTCTTTTTAGACTTAGTTTTCTCCTGCTGTTGAAGAAACACTTTAACATGAAACAAAATTTATGACTCTGACAACTCTGTGTCCTCAATCTGTGAACTCAAAGGAACTGAATAAACACATTTTGTTTACTGCTAGTTTTAGAGAAAAAGAAATGTGGATGTATATTGGGTTACTAAAAAATGGAATTCAGCTGAAAGAGTGGAAAACAAATGAAATCTGCTATGTAGCAGAAAAATACGCACCTGGAATTTTTCTAGTTAATTTAAAAATAAATTTCTTATTGATTTTAAAAGATACAGCTCTAAACATTATAAAAAATTAAGGAAAGAACGTTATTTATATTCTAATTCATTCTCATGCTCTTTCTTTCCTCTTAGATTTACTAAGCCCAACTCCAGTTGGATTCAAGGTTGTTTCCACTGCTCTTCATCAAGAGAACGTCAACAGAACATTCATTTCAAACCTGAATATACGATCTATTATTCAAACAAGGAATGGGAAACAGTGTTATGTGAGTTGACGACTCTGAGGGAAAAGGTTGGGGATGAGGAATTTGTTCCTGGGTTGGGAGATGGGATGTAAAAGCTGAGGTTCTGTCATCTCATGCACTTTGAAAGTTGTACTTAGACACATAAAAAGGGCATCACTCCATGCCATCCTTTACATGCCCCCCAAGTCAGAAGTGTATAATCACTGACATATGTTACTGTTTTCTTACTCAGAGGCACAGAGAAGTAACTCATTTTAGGGAGAGGCTACCATGGAAATAAATGGCCAAAACCACATACTGCTGGCCAGATATTTCCCAGTTGAAAAAACTGGTTCAAAATACATGGCTCTGAGATTCGTATTTGTGTGGCATTTCTTGTTAACACAAATAAAACCTCCACCTTCCTTTCACTTACTATAGAAATCGTATCTTGGTTTAAAAAAAATAAATCTTTAAAAACAACAGCAATGAAAAAACATGTGCCATTCTTTATCCACAAAGACATGCCTTAAGAGAACATTTGCTTTGAAGCTTTTTGTTTTCTTCTTGTAAAGATGATAGATTTACACTTAGATACTCCAAATCATATACCTCAAAAAAAAAAATTCAGTATAAAACTGTCACTTTACAAACATAATAAATGATCTCATTTAACTAATACACAACTTGTTCCCTTTTTACTTTTGTTTTATGTTTACTGTTGACTTCATACCAATAATATTTTAAAAATAGTAATTGAGGCCTCTCAAACTGAAAGGAGTACTTCCTCAAAACAATGAATATTTACATTTGTCTTACAGCTGCCATGCAGTGGTGTTTTTTGCCAATGAAGGGGGTGCATTAAAATGAAAAACTCTGGTAATGATAAATTACCTTTAAGTAGGGCAGGAAAAAATAAGGTTGATAGGGAAGATGGCTCATGGCCAGAGGGAGTAAACAGAAAAGCCAAAGGTAGAAAAGAGAAAAATAGGGTGAGGCTCATAAAAGGGAGGGAAAACTGCCCTCCCCCTGAGATTTCCTTGTTAGAATTTCTGAGTCAAATATTTGCATGCTGTTACTCCTTCATGAGCAAAAGAAAATCAAGAATTTAGCCAGCTTGGCACAGGCAGGTATAGAAACAGCTGTTAAAATGTTTCTGCTAGCTCACGCTTGTACACTGGGGGCAACAAGTAAACTAGGGTGTGTCCAGTCAACCATTAGCCTCTGTTTGCTTAACTACAGTCCTGTGAGAACGTCAACAATTTTGAGATTCATAAGCTACAAATGGAAATCAATAATTCAACAAGCACTTTCCAATGGTTTCTAGAAGTATTTAGAACAAACTCCAACTCCCCGCCGTACAACAGCCTGCAGCCTTACATAATCAAGACCCTGCTGGTATTTCTCAACCTGCATTGTCCTAGAATCCAACTGGCCTTCTCATCTCCTCAAACATGATCAGTTTGTCCCCATGACTTGTGCACATCTGGATCTTCCCACAGATTTTGACAAGGCTGTTTTCTTATGATTCTGGCTTCTATCCAAATACCACCGAATATTTAAGCCATTCCTAACTATCCACTGCCATTCCTAACTACTCACTGTAAACTATCAACCCCCAGTAGACCAACTTGTTTTACATTATCTTTATAACACTTTTCATTTTCTGAAATATCTTGTTTATGGATCATTTACTTGTTTATGTCCTGTCTTCCCCATTTTCACTGGAATGGAAACCATGAACACTGACTGAATTACTGATGGCAAAGAATTAGAAAAACTGAGGACACTTGGTAATGTCTGACACCAAAACTTGGCAACAGAGAATTTATTTTCAATGTATAATATAATGTCCACTTCATTTTGAATCAACCTAATATAGCACATGAATTATGTACTTTAGAGAGGAAAAATTAAATTTAAAATCCTGTTGTCACCACTTATTATCTGTGTAAACTTGTATAAGTTCCCCTAAAATGGACCCAATAATATGGAATTCACTGGATTATTAAATGTTCTTCATAACTCAGCTTGCATTTGCCTGACTCTCAACAAGTTCATAAAATCAGTTAGGTGTTATGGCTGGCATTGTCTTTTAAGTAGAAAGTTGTTTTCACCTATTCTTTGCCAGTTCTGGAGAGATATCCAGAATGAGAGTGGAAACCATCGTTTTTGCTTGTTAGACATCCTTATCCCTTGCTTTCTGTGACAGTCCATTGGTTTCCTGTGGTGCAGGTCCCACCCAAGAACGGGACAATGGCCTGGCTCTGGCTAATGAGTGCCTCTCCAGGTCTTTACTGGAACTCTCAGGGGAAGGGTGCACCCTCTCTGCATGGGGTGCAAAATCCATGGACTGTAACACTACATCTGCAGTGACCATCTTTGCCCAAATGAAAGCCAAGCCTGCCTGAAAATTAAGTCCAACAGAGAAAAGGAGTGCCGAGAAATGGAGAAAGGGTATTCTGATGCCTTTTTCTACTCTGGATCTGGCTGTGCCTACAACAGCCACACCCCTGGATACCCCTGTTATATGAGCCATTATATTATTTTGCTTATGCCCCTTTAAGGTTTAGTGTCTGAAATTTGTAATCTAGAGAACGCTTTTTTGTGTGTGCGGGGGCAAATATCAACAGAATGCTTTTTTAATAAAATAATTAATTCATTTGTTTATTGTAAGGCTAAGATGAAAAAGGTCCTTTAAAGAGGCCTGATTAGTAAATAAATAAACTAATCCCCAGAATGAAATCATTTTCAGTGAAAGTGGTTAAAAGGACTAAGGCAATGAAGAAAGAGTGTTGCCCTGGGGCTGAATTTTAAGATGGGCATTGAGAACCTCTGAGCACAAAGAACAAATTGTCCCAGGACAATAAGGAAGATTTGTGCTTAGAGAGGAACAGGAAAAATCAAGGAAGACATTAACACCCTTATTCAAGAAATAGGCAGGAAGAGAAGACATTACTGGAGACAAAGAGGAAGAGAATTGTCTTTCAGTGCAAAAGAAATCTAATATGCCCCACATGGGACAGAGAGCAGGTAATTACTGACAAGGGCAGCTGATTTTACTGAGTTCATACTTCTAAAAATGCTTTCTCTAGGCAAGATGCATTAAAATGTTTTCTTATGAGAAGATGACAGCATGCAATTAATGCATGTGCTGTTTTTCCTAATAAAGAATGGTTATTAAACATCTTGTCAAGTATCTATTATGTATGGGCACATATTATATTTCAGTTTTTAAAAATAACCCACTGGGGTGTGGATGCTATGTCACATCCTCACCTCTATCTGCTCGTTATGCCAAAAGAATTTAGCACGCCAAAACATACTCTTCTGGGGCGCTCCCTGTGCAAAACGCTTTGATGAACAAAGTTGGGGACACCAAGATAAACTTCTCCTTCATTTCAAAGAGCTTATAATGGAATAAAGATGACCAGAAATGCACACACAGCATCGCTGAGAAAAACCAAATTCTATAATAGCCAAAAACTTAAATCAAATGAAAAAAGCGAAGAGCGAAGTGATATTCACTTAGGCCTAGGGATGAGGATAACGGGAATCATGACAGTGAGGTGAGAATCGTGCACCAGAATTGCCGGGAAGGCCTGTTGATTCATGTTCCCAGATGACGCAGACTCTGCTGATCTAGCACCCATTGGAGGAGAACCTCAGACCGAGGGAATTGGTTTTCAACTCTGGCTGCACATTAGAAACTTACAAGCATTTTTGAAAAATGTAAATCTTACTCTAGACCAATTTAAAAATGTTATACAGCAAGTTCTACTGGACATGGACATGGAATCATATGAGTTATAGTTTTGTAAATAGTTGGATGTAGAGAAAGCAAATGCTAAGAGAAGGATGAAAAGGCAGGGAAAAGGGAAAGTACAGTATGAATAGAATTAAGAAGCACAGGGATAGAAAAGTAATTTTGGGTTAAGTCAAGTAAGATCTTGAACTGCCATGCTAAGGAGTTTATAGGAAAACACTGATATTCTCTGAATAGGAGAGTTACATAGTAAGAACTCTGACAATGACTATTCTGGAATGATTATTCTGGAAGCAAATTCTGAGGTTACTAAAATACCTTTGGTGCTTAGAGACAAAGAGTTTAGTCAGGATGCTACAGCAATGGTCCAGCAATGGTCCAGACCTAAATCTCAAACTGGACTCTAGGGATGTACTCTCAGGGTCTGCATGTTTTAAGAATATTTTAATTTTGTGTCTTTATTTCAATGATAATCTAAAAAATATTTTCCCAGTTTTAAGGGTAAAATTTCTCTCCAATAATGACCATTGTCACTGGAAGACTTTCACAAGATTGGACTTTAGCTTCTTAAGCCAGTATTTCTCAGACTGTGGATGTACATTTTAAGGATTCAAGATTAACTTCTTTTTTCACATGTGAAAGGAGTTAGTACATTACAGAACTTTGAAAAGCAGGATCCAGACAAGGGAACACAGTTGAGGCAGTCTAACAGACAAGAGTCTGAATCATGAACATCTCCAACCACATTTCAGGAGGAAGAGAAAATGAGAAATCACAAAGATCTTGGGGCTTCGAGGCTGAGTACTTCAAAAGATGATAATACGGTAGAGTGAAGCAGAAAATCTAGGAGAAGGAATGGGTTTGGGTAAAGCCAGGAAAAGGGAGACAAAGCATTTATACTGGATGTATTGGTTCTTAACAACTAGAATCAACACATCCACATTTCAGAAATTTTAGGAATTCATTTATCTTCACAATTAGCCATATTGTGGTCAAAACCAGGAAATGAACCTGCAAAGGAGGTTTACATGCAAAGCTCAGCTCAACTGCTAAGCTATAGCTGCTCACCAATATTGTTACTTTAAAAACAAAAACTTTAATCAGTTAAGTAATTTTAAAAAGTGACCTGTTAACAGGGTAGTTTACAAGATAAAAGGAAGGCTCATACACTATTAATATTTGAAAATTAAAGCATATGAATTATAACACATCTGCCCTCTGCTTACCTGGCTAATTTTCCCTGACATTTATCATTGTACCAGTAACACTATTTTTAGGGGAAAAACAGTAAAATGCAAACATTAATTTATGTTTTTGAGGTGATATTTTTCCAATACCAAGCACATGTTCTGTCACACTTTGTTTTTCTAACCTTCCATGTTGAATCTATTCTCCCTGTTAAATGATACATAAAGGAATCTGTTTTACCCTGAACCTCCTAGGAGAGGCCACTACAAAATATCTTTATGATCTTTTGCCCTAGAAATAGTCAACTAAATGTCTGATCTCATTTCTTTAACCTTTATCTTTTCCAGAAATTAAAACATTAACATGAAAATTTTTGAAACACTGATATTTAATTCTTTCATTTGAAAGAGAATATCTATTCGAATATTTTTAAAAATTAAATCCTAACCTAGAGGACTTTCTATCAAAAGAAATATCATTAATAATCTAAAATGATGAATAATGTCAAAAATTTTAATCACGTGTTCCTGTCAAAATATGGAAGCCTTAAAAAATAAAAAAGAAACTTGACCGATTACATACCTGAGTTTCTGGTTGTACTGTTTGACCTTTTCCAACGAGGCTGCATTTATTTGGGCCTGAAATTCTTCCACTGAAACACTGTCTCTATAATAATATCCTTCCATGCTCTCCAGTGCTGTATAAACAAGTAAATGGACTTTACACATGATTTTACAACTCAATTTCTATACATTTAGTGTAATTGTATTGATTAGTAAGTGTATCAAACAACACCATGTATGAACACATATGCAAGAAATTATCTTTAGTCCAAAAATGAATGAAAACCATTCGTCTGCCTTCAAAATAAGTATCAAACATTTGGTGATTATTTCCAATTAAGAAGGCAAAGGAAATTTCTAGTTTAAACTGTTTCCCATTTTGTATACAGTCTTTGTGCAGCTAATCTCACATCACATATATATACATATATACACATATTTCATGACACACACATACATAATCAGAATATATGTGTGAGATGAAGAACTGCATATTAACATAAAACAAAGTAAAAATATATATGAAAATTATCACTCTCCGTATATATATGCATTCTCTTGTAATGTCAATTAAATTCAGAAATATTAGTTTAATAAATAAGAAGTATAAAGTAAAATTTTAGAAAACCACCTATATCCTAATGGTCAGTTAATTTATATAAAAACAATAAGCATAATCATATATATAATCTCCCACTAATTTCAAATGTCTTAATTGCTATAGATTTCCTCCTTTACTAATATTTTGGTTAAGTGTTTATTTTTCCTTTAAATTAGGTATTTTTAGAATTTTGGAGAGGAATTTTTCTTATGTAAAAGTTGTCAAAATAGAAATGGCAATGGGTCCAATAGAGAAACATAAAAACACTTATAAGCTTCAATATTCAACAGGCTATTTCAAATTTTATAATTATTAATCTTTTAAATTACTACTGCTGAATGCAGTAGGTTCTAAAATAATTAATGAGGTTTCTTCAAATTGACAGAAACTCATCACCATTTTTTTTTTGTTAAAAATAGGAAAGTGACTGCTAATTTTAGCTGTGCTATATTTTTTAAGCAACTCAGAGTCTAAAGCACTGATGAAAACAACAAAGACATTCTGGAATATTTCTAGCATTGTAAGTGTTTAAAAGGATATTGGTTTGAATCATGGAAAAATTAGAATGGAATAAAATAAAATCAGAATAAAAAAGCAAACATGGAAAATTAGAGAGAAAATTTACATCAGTATAGGAAATCAAATTTGTGGGCTTATATCAAAGGATGATTGTTTAGTTGTTTGTTTTTTATGACTTCTGATATTTGCAACTGGTTCAACAAGCTTCTGGTCCTGAATACATAAGAAATAAAAGACAGGCTTCCTGTAAAACAAGCTTCAAATACATATATAATCCTTCATCCACTTCCATTAATAAGACTTTATTTGTGAAAAGCAAAGATCCCAAGAGGACTAAGTCTATCAACAGTCATACTTCAATATGAATTACCTAAGTAACTACAAAGCTAATGACAAAATAATTAGCATGGAGTAAAACCCCAGGTTCGGCTTAGAAGCTATGCAAACCTGGGCAAGTTAATTAATATCTGAGATCCTTAGATTACTCATTTGTGGAAAGAAAATAATAAGACTGCTACTAATTAGGATTCTTAGGAAAGAATTAAATTAAAATAATAGTATTTAGAGAGCCCAAGACTATTATTATTTATTGAACAAATTTTATGTATTAGGCAACATGCCAAGTATGGCATGATCAATATCTAATTGAATTTCCAAGGGCTATAAATTATGCATGTATGTGCTTAGCAACACCGAACACCTTGGGAACTCAAAGGAAAGTCCATGTAAGGAAATTTCAATTTGTGACTTAAGACCCGAGTAATTAGGAGGCTCCTAAGAAGGAGCAAAAGAGAAATTGGGAGAGGGTGGGGAAAGAAAGAACCTGGATCCAATTTTGGTAAGGGTCTTTATGGTTTGGCTTTGGCAAGAATGGTCAGCACTGCTACTCTAAAACCTTGTTATAATGTATAGAACAATTTTTTTTTAGTATTTTTTAAGTTTTTAAAGATACTTAGATTACACAAATATCACATAAAAATATAGTATATAAATACAATATTATATAATTCTAAGTGAATATTTTACATTCCCATTAGTTGCCATTTTCATTATATTTTATGGCATTATTTCCAAAGTAACAAGACAGTTAAAATTTACAATTATGTAATTTTAAAAAATAGGAAAAGATTCTAACAATTTTGCTAAGAGTCAAAGCAAGCATTTTGTGACACATGCATATAATTATGGGGAGATGAAAAAATATGTAAGTTCTATATTTAAAATTTGTATGGCAAAGAAGGAGCAGGAGAGCAACATTCCCCTTTTTAACTAAACAGCTCATTTGTTCATTGTTATAAAAAAGAAAATAGGGGAAGTGGACTTGGCCCAATGGATAGAGCATCTGCCTACCACATGGGAGGTCCGCGGTTCAAACCCCAGGCCTCCCTGACCCGCGTGGAGCTGGCCCATGTGCAGTGCTGATGCGCGCGAGGAGTGCCCTGCCATGCAGGGGTGTCCCCCGTGTAGGGGAGCCCTGTGTGCAAGGAGTGCGCCCCATATGGAGAGCTGCCCAGCGCGAAAGAAAATGCAGCCTGCCCAGGAATGTTGCCGCACACATGGAGAGCTGGCACAACAAGATGATGCAACAAAAAGAAACACAGATTCCCAGTGCCGCTGATAAGGATAGAAGCGGTCACAGAAGAACACACCACAAATGGACACTGAGAGCAGACAACTGGGGGGAGAGGGGAGAGAAAAATAAATAAAAAATGAATCTTAAAAAAAAAAAATAGAATGACATTAAACATAAGTAAATTATGATACAATACTGAAGTAACAATTATAGCAAGGTATATGCTACCAGGCACATACTAAATAGTTCCCTCATTTTCTTTCTTTCTTTAAAAGTCTCTATTAATTTATTCTATAGAATAAATTCTCAGCAAAACTAGATTAAATATATAATAATGCCTTGGTAACTTCAAACCTTACTTAGCTTGTCCTTAGCATTTTCTTATCTAGTTTCCTTAGTTCTCCAATTGCATGATAATCTTTTTCTAGCAGTAGTGTTGATATATTTGGTTGAATAAATATTTATTTAATAGAGTTAATTAAAAGCAGTTAATTAAACTACAACTTGAATTTTGCTTCTAACATTTTTGAAAAATAAGAAGCAAAACCTTCTATTAAGTTTAGGTACCCAGCAAAAAAAAAAAAAAAAAAAAAGACACCCTAATGAATATCAGAGAAATTTAAGTTTAAATCATTGTAGAACTGAAAGTAAGCCACATTTCCACTCATTCTAGGCACACTTTCCCTAAAAGACCAAGCAGGAGTCCCACTGAACTATAAACTATAACTGCTACCTGGGCATTTGAGGATCTCTGTGCCAAGGAACCAGCAGTCAAGAAGAGCTATTGTCATCCTGGCAAAGGTAATTTAACCTGATCATCAGAAGGAGGTAGGGGCAGTCGTCCACAGGAGTTCCTCTTGATACTCCCTTGCTCTAATTTGATGAAAAATGGACAAATGTAGCAACCCTGGCCTGGGAAGGGCATAGTGACTGGGCGGAGGGGATGGGTGGGGAGGGGAGTGTGTCAGAACCCTCAGGGATGAAGATGGTGGTCACAATACAGATTAGCCCTCTGGTGAGTGAGGTTAATCTAGAATAGATGGCAGAAGAGGGAAAACAGAGATAAATTGCAACTCCAAGAGAAGTTGCAGCAGCAAGGGCTAAAGCTTGTACCACTAACCTTTCTCTTCTGAATTATCCTCCTGGAAGGGGAGGCCCATAGAGTCCTGCAGGAGCCACTCCCAGTCCTCCCACAAAGATAGGGACCTAAGGGGTGCAATCACCAAGCTGGCCCAAGTAATCTGCTCTAGTTCCATGGCTGTTTGTATATTAACACACTGATGACTTCCAGATTTTTATCTCTGTCCTGAATGTGCCACTGAGTTTCAGCATCATATGTCATCACAAAGTTTCTATCTTCATTCCGATGGAGATAGACATCTCAAAGTCAACATGGACAAAACACACAATTGCTACTACCTCTCCAAAACAGTAGCTCATTTTCCTCTCACTCTCCCCTATCTCAGCAGTGATCAGAGACCCCGGATCCTTCCTTGATTGAAATCTCCACACTCATATACTTCATTAATAAAACAAATCTAATACATAGCCCATTTCTTCCTTCTCAAACACGTCCATCCTGGTTCAAGTCATAATCATCTCTCTATTAGATCAATGCAGTAACTCCTAACTTGACTTCTACTCTTGCCTTTCTATAACCCATTCTCCACACAGCAGCCAGAGTGACCTTTTAAAAAATATTCATCAGATGATGCTCAAAACTGTCAAAGATGTCCCACCCAACAAAGTAAAATCCAAATGCCTACAAGGCCCTACATAATCTGGTCCCTGAAGACCATCCTCATTGCTGACAGCTCCAGTCAAATTAGCCTTCAAACTTGTGAAGTGCACTCCCACAGTGGGGTCTCTCAATTTGTACTCCCTCTTAGCTGAAATGCTCTGCCATCTGATGTTTGTAAAACTCTCAGCATTCAATTCTCAGTTGTCCTGTCCTCACAGAAGCCACACCAACTCCACTGCCAGTCTATAGAAGACACTTCTCCTCAGCCCAGATCCATCATGTTTATTTTTGTCATAATGATTATTACATGCTTTACTTCCCCAGCCTTTCATTCATTTTCCTGGTTTACTTTATAGTTGTCTATCTCCCAACACAAAAATGAAAGGTATTGACAGTTTGGTCTTTGCTGTTTTATTTTCTGCTATCTCCTTAGAATCTAGACACGTCCAGCATTTGTGAAAGGAATTAATTTAATTAAGCAATATTAACTGGTTAGTTGTATAATGTTTTATAATTCGCATAGATCAGTGGTGTCTCACTCTTGCTGGCCATTTAAATCACTTGGAAAGCATCTATCATATACTGTTATTTGGGCCCTATCTGCCAGAGATTCTAACTTAATTGGTTCAGTGTGGGGGCCAACCATGAGTATTTTCTATAAACTTTCCCAAGGTGATTTCTCCATGTTGACAGAGACACCATGGAGAAAAGTCAATGGGGAGTAGATGAAGGAATATTTATCATCTTAGTTCTCCCATTTTTACTCAATTTATAATTACTTGTTGTGATGGTTAGGCTAATGTGTCAACTTGGCCAGGTAATTGTGCCCAGTTGTTTGGTCAAGCAAACATTGAGGTAATTGTAATACAAGAACATTTATGGACTTTAGTCACAATGACTTTATTGCATAGATATCTGATTATATCTACATCAATCAGGGAAAATGCCATCAGCAACAATGAGTGACCATCCAATCAGTTGAATGCCTTAAAAGGGAAAGTGATTTCAGCATTAGAGAAAATTTCCCAATTTTCCTCTTTGGACAGCCAACGTCTCCTGAAAACTCATCAAGGACCTTCACTGGACCTTCATCGGGCCCACGGTTACATGAGAGACTCATAGAATCGTATACTATTGACAATAACTCCTGTTGATTCTGTTTCCCTAGAGATCCCTAATACACTTGCTTTACCTCACCAGTGGCTTAGGGGTACCAACAGGACTAATTTCCTGACTTGTAGGAAGTATTATGAATATTAGTCAGAAGACTGCTTTAAAGTGATGAGCACCTTCTCCCATTTTGGTTATGGTTTATGCTGTCTTTTCTGTTTGTCTTTTCCTGCATCCCTTACCTTGGGAAGGGAACCTATCACTTGTTTTGTCTGCCTGGATTTCTGTTATCTTGGAGCTCTGGCCTTCAGAAATACATGTTCTCTAAACTTGGAATTCCTAATCTAATACATGGCCCCATCTCTGCAGGATGCCCCACGGATTAGTATGCCCTTCCTCTGCCTGTGGCTCCATGTATGCAAGAAAAATGGGAAGAAGGTGATAGATACATTTGCTCCCTATTCAGCTCTATGTGTTGTGTGACATGACAGACAGTTTCATGAGGACTGTATGTAATAAATTTTCTTAGGAAATTTTCAACTTCACCCAATGTTATTATTTTTCATTTGCTAACAAAAACTCATGTACACACAAAATTAAAACCTTGAAATAAACATTCCTCCCAGGTACAGACTCCATTTGGAAATTTCTTCCATTTACCACCTCTTTAAATTACCAGATGGCAATTTCTACTCAAACTAAATCTGAACGTCCTGTATCTCTCAATCTGATGAATACTAAGAGTAAGTAATGATTCCTGGGAGTTTTATGAATGCAAAGGAATTTCTGCACCTCCTTAGAATAAACAACCCTAATGGCTGACAGATTTTTAATGAGACAAACTGTTTCCCAGTCTTCTTGACTTATCTGTGACCTCAACTGCAGAAGAATAGCTAGTTGCTCATTTAATTTTCAAATTTTATTGCTGGAAGAGTAAGAAACTTAATGTTTGTGATTTAAATTATATTTTAAACTTTAAATTACATTTGAACAGAAAGATTGCTATTACTAAAATAATATAGATTGAAGGACTGTTTTTAAATTGTCTTTGGACAAAATTACAAAATAGAGCTTTACTTGAAAAATATACTTTTTCCCATGTACATTTACTGATGGGTATAAATATTGTTATTTATACTGATGTGTCACAAATGAAATAATTTTTTTAAAAAAAGGCTTAGTGCCACCTGTCATCTCAGTAATGATTTCAAAGACAATTTCTTTTTTAGAGAAAGAAAAGAAAAAGAAATGAAGAAACTTTAACCATTGCAAGCCCAGGCTAAACCCTCTAAAACTTAATATTCCAGACCAGCATCTTTCTCCATCTTCTAAAATGATCTATCTCTATATCAACTTTAGCTATATTTTAGGTTAAATTTTCTCCTAACATATCTCCAAAAATCTGTTTTTGCTCGTTAATTTTTCTATTTTATTCCTTTCCTTAAAAAATCTTGTACTACCTACATTGATCCTATATATGAATCACAGTCCTCCAAAGATAAATGAAAACTATCTTATCACTATTAAGATCTTCTATCCACTGAAACTTTCTTCGGCTTAAATGTATTCTTGCCACGTGTCTGTTTGAGACAGTCACAATTTGTAAACTACGGCAATTAAGGGAAAGGTACTCTATCTTTTAGAATTCAGCGTTTTAAAATAATATGCATGTGGTACAAAGCAGAATTTAGATTCCACATGCCTGCCCATTTTTTAGTTATCTACATTGATTTTAACATTTCATTTTTATTAGAATATAAAAATTCTACAGCAAGACCAATGCAGTTCTTGAAAACTCAAAGAAGAAAAACAGAAATGCCTATGGCACGGCACAGAATGAATGTAATCTTGTTGGCACAGAGAAATGAATGTAATCTTGTGACCACAGATGTCTTTGGGTTTTTACAAAAAGAATCATAGACTATAAGAGACTACACAATAATCTAGATTTCTGATCTCTTCCAGGCAAAGTTTTATGACCTGACCTCAGAAATAAAAAGATCCAGGACTGCCCCTTGGAAAACTACTTCACATCAAGAATCTTCTTTATTCATGCTAATCTTAAATCCTTCTACTTCTGTTTACATTCATTCACTTGGAAAAAAAAAAATCTATTTATAAAAAGAATATATATTTACTGACAAAATTAAAAAACAATTTAACCATACAATGATAATTCTTGAAAACATTCCAACACACATAAAAATAGCTACACAAATACATGGCATAATTGAGACTTCAATACAAATTATTTTTTACAATCTTTTGTCAAATTTTTATCATAAAATATTTTTATCCACACAGTTTCAATGCCCAACCTAAATTTATTTAATGCAATTTAAGTTATGTTTATTTACTTGAACCAATCATGTCTTGTTTTTCTATTATGAACAATGCTGCAATACCATTTGATAAATGTTTGACCTATACATGATAATTTCCTTAATATACATTTCTAGAGTGAATATATCTAACTACTATGGGAGAACATTTGAATGAATGAAAAAACATCATTACAATTAAATTTATAATAAAATCTGATAAGTATAAAGTAACTTAAGTACATGAAGAATAAAAAAGAAAGCATTTTACCTTGAGCAAAAAGAACAGGATGAATTTTAAACCCTCCTCCATTTTTCAACCGTTGAGGAAGCTGTTCAAAATGATAACTATCAATGGAGAAATAAACTTTCAGAGCTTGCCGGCTTCCTTCTGCTTGATATGTAAGAGGAACATCTAAAATGACATTAATCCTATATTACTTCCCAAAATGAGGATATACTATATGGTATATTTGTTAATACTTTTAAAATCCTGAAAATGTCTAGAAACTAATAAAGTACTCAAGTGTAAAAAATTCAGGTTAGGCAGGATTACAATGCTATTCTGTAAGAGTATTAAATCAGATCCTCATTAGCTAAAGCAACAGATTTATTACTGTACTGTATATAAAATTCTGTAATAGGAAACTTCGTTACACTTTGATATACCAGATGTCTCACTTAACTAAATGAGAAGTTTAGCTACACATGGTACAGAATCAAAGTCTCTCAGGGAAGCTGCCTTACTTTTAGTTATAATGAGTCCTTAGGGTGTACTTTTTAAGTAGCATGCAAGAAATTGAGTATGTAGTGCAAGTATCAAATTTAGCCCAGGTTTTGCAAGCTTTGTTGCCTGAATACTGGCTCAAAAATGCACTGTCCTCTGCTGATGCCCTATAGTTCTTAGAAATTATCAGGCCAAATTCTTCTCATTATTTTAAGATATCCTAAAATTACTAAAAACAAACAAAAATGACCAACTTGAAAAGCTAAAATGCTGTAGGGAGTATTTCACAGAGATATCATAAGTCCCATTTGTTATATGATCGTTAGACCCATGGCAAATATTTTCCACCTCATTAAAAATTAATGTAAAATCTTCCTAACAGCCTAGAATAGACATACTAACTGGTTAAAAATTAAAGCCAAATCACAGCAGGCATGTAATATATGCTCTTGATTCTATATTTATTATTTCCAACTTGATTATTGAAATAAAATGATACATAAGAATTCAGGATTAAATACCATTTATCACAAATTCCAAGTTTCTTAATAAATGTATTTAATCCCATATATCAATAGCATAGACCTTGCATTACTACCTACAAGTTTCCTCTATTACATATAATAATGTTTATTTAATTTTGTTTCTAATTTTATTTTTTATGAAAACATGAGGGTTTTGGTTTAGGAGAGAATAAATTTCCCAGTGGAAGAGTTGGAAATTAACTGCATTTTATTTTATTTTTTTTAAAGATTTAATTTTTATTTATTTCTCTCCCCTTCTCCCGCCCCTCGTTGTCTGCTCTCTGTGTCCATTTGCTGTGTGTTCTTCTTTGTCTGCTTCTGTTGTTGTCAGCGGCATGGGAATCTGTGTTTCTTTTTGTTGCGTCATCTTGTGTGTCAGCTCTCCGTGTGGGCGGCGCCATTCCTGGGCAGGCTGAACTTTCTTTCGGGCTGGGCGGCTCTCCTTACGGGGCACACTCCTTGTACGTGGGGCTCCCCTACGTGGGGGACACCCCTGCATGGCATGGCACTCCTTGCGCAAATCAGCACTGTGTGTGGGCCAGCTCCACACGGGTCAAGGAGGCCCAGGGTTTGAACCGCGGACCTCTCATGTGGTAGACAGATGTCTTATTCACTGAGCCAAGTCCGCTTCCCTGTATTAATGATCTGGGGTAAAACCTTTTTTTTTTCTTTTTTTTCTAAAATAAAGAAAATAAGATACCAGATACTAATGAAAACATAGATATATGGGCTTTAAATATTTGTATCTTCTAGTTCCCCTTTTCATATACTGTCTCTCACATACATTTTAACTTTGTGTTAAATTCCATCCCTTTACTCTTTGGCATAACCGTAGCTAATCTCTCTGTTAGCAAATGGATAATGCTCTTGAAAGGGAAATAATGTGTGCAGCAGCTGAAGTTCCATATAATAGAACTAGCACAGAATAAATAAAGAAGCTAAACTAGGAATAAAGAAACTGAAACATATTGAAATTTATCAAGCACATTACATTTAAAGTGACGTTAAAACTAAAAGTAGCAAAAGAACAAGATGCAAAAGAAGGAGAATGTCGTGACCCCCCCGCCCACATGTTTGGTGCACCTGTCAAAGTGCCTAAGCATGTGCAATTGAAAAGCGCTGCTTCTTATCTGTGGACCTCTACTTGGTATGAAAAACAAGTGTTCGGGTTATGAAACAACTAAAACCTTCAAAATTATTATTGCAAAACGAAAAGGTCTCTCATACCATCCTAGACAGGGATTCATCCTAGAGAGGAGTTTCAACAATGGCATCCCACACCTGTAAATATGGTGCCCAATCCAGGGAGTCTGGATATCAGTCTTTGGTCTGCCTGGATGGCTCCTCCCTGATCCTCTGAGGGTTGGGTCTTTCTTGTCCTTCAGGAATCAGTTTAAAAGCCACTTCTGCAGAGAACCCATACTTGGTCACTCCTTAGTAAAGGGCCGCCCCACCTTTATTCTTTATGCATCTGCTTATTTCCTTCCTGGGATCTATCACAGTCCTAGGTACCTTTACATTTGATTCCTTTTTCATTATTTCCCCACTAGGCTGTGAGCTTCATGAAGACATGGACCATATCTTCATCCACCATGATGTCCATAACCTCACACAGGATGCCGGTCCCACACAGGAACAGGGAGGGCTCACAACAGCCATTCTTAGGTAATTACTATACAATTACCCACATCACCATTGCAAAGGGGAAGATCTGCTGTCATTGCTACTCTCTTAAAATGCAGATTTCCCACAAAATAAATTTAATTATTTATAATCTAATCATTTAGCTGATGTAGTCCTTCACTAATTATATAAGAGGACTTGGAAATAACCCTGTACTTTCTTATCACTGAGTGGTCAAATTACCCACTCATTCCTTTGTATCTCTTACTAGCCTCTAATATCCATGCCATCAAGGAATTTGTTTTATTTGCCCTTGCACTTATTCAGTGTTTTTCACATTATACATCCTTAATAATTATTTCTTCAATGAAAACAAAATGTCTTCAATCAGGCTTTTGAGTTGTACTTGTCATGTCAAAGATCTTTGGAACATCATTTTTAATGTCCAAATAAGACTGAGTGATGCTATAATTTTTTAAAAAAAAAAAAAACAGCAATGAATTAAGTGAGGAGGAAGGAATCAAATAATTTATTAAATGCTACTGTGGGCCATATATGATACCAGAGTCTTTCAAATATACTACCTTCTTTAATACCCACAACCTGTGAGTTAGGAATTACGTATTTGGTATTAGCTCATGTTTGCAGGTGAGAACAGAGTCAGGATTTGAACTCATGATTTTGACTTGAAAGCCAGTGATCTCTTTACAACTTCAGGCTTCCATTCCTCTGTACTCTGCCCTCCTTTCAGAGACAAGACGCTGGCTGGTCTCCATTACAGTGATGCAAAATTAATGGTTGTAAATCAGTCTGATTCTTCTGCTTCTAGGCATACATATGCAATGAAATTTTTAAAATCTAGCTTTCTTAACCCATTTAAATAAATGAGATGACCCTGGGGTATTGAGTAAATTTCTTTCCTGAATCAACTGAAAATAAAAACTATATTCTTATCATCACTATTTTTAATTTGCTTGGAATATCTAGTAATATAATATGGAACTGGTCCTTCATTTGGAACTGTTTTCAAATGCTGAGGTCATGCTTCAGAGAAATATACAAAATGGTACTGCCAAATATATATCAGAGTATTTTGTGCTTGTCACAGATGCATCTGCACTTATATATTAATATTATTTACATGGATTCACCAGTCTTTAATATGTAGTGTGTTTTCAGGTATGTCCAAAGGTAAACCTCTCACAGTGAATATGTAGCATGTAAATACTTTATCAAGCTTGTGGCACTGGTTCTTCTATCTACTCAACAGTCCATTCACCAATATTGTCATATTTGCACCATGGAAAAGAGTACTCCTGTGAACTTACAGCTACACAGGGAAAAAATGAGTGGATTATATCATGAAAAACAAGTTTTCTCTGTTTTCAGCAAAACCATGCCTACATTATTCAAGCAAATGAAAGTATATCCTATTTTGTACATGTCCACAGAAGACCATACAGTTTGTTCATATAACATTACTGTTATCAAATAATATACTTATCTAGAAAAATTCTCCCTCGAATATAACCTAAATCCCTAACATTGTAATTCATATTCTTGTTCTCTCTCTCACTCCTCACTGGAGATGAAGTTTTAGTCAATTTCTGTTGTCCCTACTCAAAAACTGATATAATTTAGGGGATTTGAATCTCTGGACTGACAATGTGATAGCCAGATCCTGAGCCTCAACAGACTCCAGCACCTACAATCTGATTTATTGGACTTACCACACTCAGCTAAGATGGAGGTGAAGAAGGACAACCACCACACCATGGAGCCTAGAGTGATTACAACTGAAAATGGGAGGATTGCATCCAGCATCCAGGTGGAATCTGAGCCTCCTCTTGACATAAAGGTGCAATGGACACAACCAATCCAGTGTCCACATAGAAGAGGTGGCATTGGATTGGGAAAAGTGGACATAATGGACAAAGGGTATGGGGAAAGGCAGGAAGAGATGAGAGGTGGAGGCGTCTTCGGGACATGGAGCTGCCCTGGATGGTGCTTCAGAGGTAATCACCGGACATTGTAAATCCTCACAGGGCCTACATGATGGAATAGAGGAGAGTATGGGCCATGATGTGAACCAATGTATATGAGGTGCAGAGGTGCCCAAAGATGTACTTACCAAATCCAATGGATGTGTCATCATGATGGGAACGAGTGTTGTTGGGGGGGGGGGAGAGGGGGGGTGGGGGGGGGGGGTTGAATGGGACCTCACATATATATTTTTAATGTAATATATTACAAAGTCAATAAAAAATAAAAAAATTAATAAAAAAAAAAAAAAAACTGATATAGAATCAAACCCTTTTCACCATCTCCACAGCTGCTCTCCAGGTGAAGTCACCATCAGGTCTGGGTCATAGCGCTCTGCCTTCGTCCCCCATAATGGACTATTGAACACAGTGGTCACCCATAGCAAAGGGAGTTTTTTTTTTTTCTTTTTTTTAAAACTTTAATTGTCTATAATATGAAACCCAGACCATGTCACTCCCCTGCTCAATGACTCAGTTAAAAAGTCCGAGTTCTTTCAATGGCCTCTCTAGATTTATCTCCTATTCTTCCTCCCTTGCTCCAACCACATAAGCCTCCTTGCTATGCTCAGAGCTCACCGCACATGCTCACAACTCAGAGTCCTTGTGGCCGCTGTTCCAGTGAGTTTTAAACACTTCTCAAATATCTGCATGCTCGCTTCCTCAACTCCTTCAGGTTTTCGCTTCCCTTTTTAGTAAATCATACCTCCCTACCCTGCTAAAAAATTTTTTTATCCTTGCCTCTCTCTTATTTGTCTTCATATAATTAATACTGATACCTTCTAATTTATAATAAAGTTAATTAAATTATTGTACTTATTATTTATTTCTCCCCACTTGAATATATGCTCCATGAAGAATCTTTGACTGTTTTTTTCTCCTACTGTGTCCAACACCTAGAATGGTGCTTGGCAAGAAATTGTCACTTAAGAAAATTTTAACAGATAAATTAATGAGTCAATCACTATCATTCTTAGATCATGGATTAAATAAGCATTTACAGGGTCTCTATTTATTGTAGTAGGCATTGGGGATATGCATATGAATAAGAACCTTTCCCTGCCCCAAAGAAATTTCTACTTCTACCATAATACATAGGATCCTTGCACTTATGAAAAACAGAAGGCATGGAAACTTAATAACAAACATTTAGGTTTCCTGGGTAGATAATGATAGATACATTTTAAACCTGCTTATGATAACATTGAAATTGTAGATAAATGATGTAAACCTGCAGAAACTCAAAGATACATGGATAAATTCTAGAGACTGTAATTTCTTTGAATGTGTAACTTCTAAAATACTGCCTTTGCCATGTATAGCCATGGGAATTTGCTAAATTAAAGGGATACTTTTCAAACCTTCAATCCATAAAGTAACTTCTTTTGATATTAGATACAACTATGTTCTCTTGGAATTCTCTTCTTCATTCTTCACAAGTTTATTTCTTGGTCTTTCTACTTTATAACCACAAAACCTTAATGCCTGCTGCATTCTATACATTTAACTAAGATGCTCATTCAGTCCCTTAAAAAAAGTTGCCTGCCTTCTTTGTTTCAGACAGTCTCTTGGGTGCTGAAGATACAAACATGAACAAGACAGAAAAAGGATTTGTTCTCTTGGAAGTTGTACTATAGGATGAATGAATGAATCAATACAGTTGAAAATGATTATATCTGTACACATTAAAATTTTTAGACACTCAGATAACTTGGTTTTCAATTTTCATTTGTTTTTAACAAATCAATTTTATGATACATATTAATAAAGTATAAAACCATCCAAAGTGCACAATCAACAGCATTCAATATAATCACATAGGTGTGCATTCATCACTTCAATCATTTTCAGAACATTTTCATTATTCCAGTAATAATAATAAAAAATAAAAACCCAACAAATAAAACTCATCACCTCTCAATTTCTTTTTTCCTTCCCTGCTGCACATAGCTGCCAATCCATTTCCCTCTAACTAGTTTATTTGCACTTACATTCTGTAAAAACAGTCTCATATGTGTAATATCACCCATATTTGTATTTTACAAGATTTTACTGTTATACAGTCCCATTTACATTTTTTAGCTTTCCCTTTAGTAATATAAATGTCCTCAGACTTTTCCTTTCAACCACTGTCATACCCATATAATAGCACTGCAAGTCGCAAACACCATGATGTGCTCTTACCATTTCCATCCATTTCCAAAGATTTATAGCCAACTTTTTAACCAATTCTTCACAGATTAACTATCAGCTTTCCATTTTCTACTCTCATTCTATTTCCTGGTGACCTATATTCTAATTATTAATTCCATGAGCTTACATAATATATTTAGTTCATAATAGCGCAGTCATACAGTATTTGTCCTTTTGCATCTGGCTTGCTTCTCTCAACACAGTATCCTCCAGGTTCATCCAGGCTGTCACAAGCTTCGCAATGTCATTTCTTCTTACTGCTACATAATATTCCATCATGTGTATACACCACTATATCTTTATCCATTCATCAGTTGATGGACACCTCCAACTTCTGGCAATCATAACACTGCTATTAACATCAGTGTGCAGATCTCTATTCATGTCACTGCTCGAAGTACTTCTGGGTATATACCTAGCAGTGGTATTGCTGGGTCCCATGGCAAGTTTATATTCAATTTCCTTAGGAACTACCAAACAGTCCTCCACAGTAGCTGTAGCATTCTACAATCCCAACAGTGAACAAGTGTTTCCGTGTCCCCACATCCTCTCCAATATTTACAGTTTTCCAACGTTTTAATAGTGACCAGTCTAATAGATGTGAAAGGATATCTCATTGTAGTTTTGATTTGCATTTCACCAATCACTAGTGATGTCGAACATTTTTTCATTCATTTCTTTACCATTTGTATTTCCTCTCTGGACAACTGTCTCCTCAAATCTTTTGCCCATTCCTTAATCTGGTAGTTTGTCTTTTTATTGCTGAATTGTATGATCTCTTTATATATCATGGATGTTAAACCCTTATCAGGTACGTGATTGCCAAATATTTTCTCCCATTAAATCAGATGCAATTTCACCCATATGACAAAGTCCTTGAGGTGCACAACTGCTAACTTTTGAGGAGGTCCTGTTTATCTCTTTTTTTTTTCGTTTGTTGCTCATGTTTGGGTGTAAGGTTTAAGAAACTACTGCCTACCACAAGATCTTGAGGATGCTTTCCTACATTTTCTTCTAGGAGTTTTATGGCTGTCACTTTTATACTTAGTCCTTGATCCATTTTGAGTTAATTTTTGTATAAGGTGTGAGATATGGTTCGTCTTTCTTTCTTTTGGATATGGCTATCCAATTAACCTTGTATCCCATCACTTTGCTGAATTCATCTATTCTAGTAGCTTTGTTGTGGATTTTCTAAATATAAGATCATATCAGAAATAATGAAAGTTTTATATCTTCCTCTCCTATTTGGGGCCTTCTATTTCTTTATCTAGCCTAATTGCTCTAGCTAGAACTTCTGGCACAATATTGAATAAAACAATGGTGACAATGGGCATCCTTGTGTTGTTCCTGATATCAGCAGGAAAGTTGCCAGCCTTTCACCATTGACTACAATGCCAGCTGTAGGTTTTTAATATATGCACTTTACTATATTGAGAAAGCTTCCTTCTATTCCCATCTTTTGGAGTGCTTTTATTAAGCACTTATATTTATTATTGTATTTTTGTCAAATTCCTTTTCTGCATAATTGGCAGGACCACGTGATTTTTTGTCTTGTATTTATCGATGTGGCTTATTGCACTAATAGATTTTCTTGTGTTGCACTACCCTTGCGTACCTGGGATAAACCCCACTCGATCATGATGTGTAATTCTTTTAATGTGCTTTTGGATTCTGTTTGCAAGTATTTTGTTGAAGATTTTTGCATATATTCATTAGAGATATTGGTCTATAGTTTTCTTTTTTGGTAGTATCTTTATCTGGTTTTGGTATTAGGGTGATGTTGGCTTCATAGAATAAATTTGGTAACATTCTTTCCTGTTCAACTTTTCGGAAGAGTTTGAACAAGATTGGTATTAGGACATCTTTGAATGATTGGTAGAATTCACCTGTGAAGCCATCTGGTCCTGGGCTTTTCGTCTTTGGGAGGTTTTTGATGACTGTTTCAATTTCTTTGCTTGTGATTGGTTTGCTGAGGTCTTCTATTTTTTCTATAGTCAGTGTAGGTGGTTTGCATGTTTCTAGGAATTTGTCCATCTCATCTACATTGCCTAGTTTTTTTAGTATATAGCAGTTCATAATATTCTCTTACGATCTCTCTTATTTCTGCAGGGTCAGTGGTAATGTCCCCCCTCTCATTTCTGATTTTATTTATTTGCATCTTCTCTCTTTTTTTCCTTTGTCATTGTAGTTAAGGGTTTGTTGATTTTGTCGATATTCTCAAAGAACCAACCTTTGGTTTTGTTGATTCTATTTTTGTTGTTGCTCTTGATTTATTTCTGCTCTGATCTTTACTATTTCTTTCCTTTGCCTTGGTTTGGGATTAGTTTGCTGTTCTTTTTCTAGTTCCTCCAGGTGTGCAGTTAGAGCTTCAATTTTAGCTCTTTCTTCTTTTTTAATGTAAGCAATTGAGGGCTATAAATTTCCCTCTTAGCACTGCCTTTGTGGTGTCACATAGGTTTTGATATGTTGTGTTCTCATTTTCATTCATCTCAAGATATTTGCTGAATTTTCTTGAAATTTCTTCTATGACTCACTGATTATTTAAGACCGTGTTGTTTTATCTCCATATATTTATGAATTTTCCATCCATTATTGATTTCCATCTTCATTCCATTATGATGTGGGAAAGTACTTTCTATAATTTCAAAATTTAGAATTTATTGAATCTTGTCTCGTGACCCAACATATGGTCTATCCTGGAGAAGGATCAATGAGAAATTGAAAAGAATGTGATCATGGTGTTTAGGGGTGCAATACTCTATAGATGTCTGCCATGTCTGGTTCATTTACCATATTATTCAAGCTCTGTTTCTTTAATTATCCTCTGTCCTGATGTTCTATCAAATACTGAGAGTGCTATACTGAAGTCCCCAATTATTATTGTAGAGATATCAATTTCTCCCTTCATCTTTGCCAATGTGCGCCTCATATGTCTTGAGGCACTCAGGTTAGGTGTATAAATATTTTTTAAGATTTACTTTTTATTTAGTTCTCTCCCCTTCCCCCCAGTTGTCTGCTCTCTGTGTCCATTTGCTGTGTGTTCTTCTGTGACCGCTTCTATCCTTATCAGCGGTACCGAGAATCTGTGTTTCTTTTTGCTGCATCATCTTGTTGTGTCAGCTCTCTGTGTGTGCAGCACCATTCTTGGGCAGGCTGCACTTTATTTTGCACTGAGCGGCTCTCCTTAAGGGGCACACTCCTTGCACGTGGGGCTCCCCTATGCAGAAGAAACCCCTGCATGGCATGGCACTCCTTGCACGCATCAGCACTGTGCATGGGCCAGCTCCACACGGGTCAAGGAGGTCTGGGGTTTGAACCGCGGACCTCCCATGTGGTAGGTGGATGCCCTATCCATTGGGCAACGTCCAGTTCCCATAAATATTTAATATAGTTATTTCTTCCTTGTGAGTTGCCCCTTTTATTTTATTTATTTTTAAAGATGTATTTTATTCATTTCTCTCACATTTCCCCCCATTGTCTGCTCTCTGTGTCCATTTGCTGTGTTTTTCTGCGTCCACTTGCATTATCTGGTGGCACTGGAAAACTGTGTCTCTTTTTTGTTGTGTCATCTTGCTGCGTCTGTTCTCCATGTGTGCAGCGCCACTCCAGGGGGGCTGGGCTTTTTTCACAAGGGGTGGCTCTCCTTGGGGGGAGCACTCCTTGCATGTGGGGCACCCCAATGTGGGGGCGCCCTATATGGCATGGCACTCCTTGTGTGTGGCAGCACTGATCGTGGGCCAGCTTATCACACAGGTCAGGAGGCCCTGGGGATCGAACTCTGGACCCTCCATATGGTAGATGGACGCTCCATCAGTTGAGCCATGTCCGCTTCCCCCCCTTTTATTAATATGTAATGACCTTCTTCATCCCTTATAACAGTTTTGTATTTAATATCTCTTTTGTCAGACAGTAGAATCACTACTCCAGCTCTTTTTTGGTTACTATTTGCATGGAATATCTTTTTCCAACCTTTCGCTTTCAAGCTGGTTGTATACTTATGCCTGAGGTGAGTCTCTTCTAGACAGTATATAAATGGCTCATACTTTTTAATCCCTTATTCATTCTAGTAGTCTATGTCTTTTGATTGGGGAGTTCAAGCCATTAATATCTAATGTTATTACTGTAAAGGCATTACTTCATCCATTTTTCCTTTAGCTTTCTGTTGTCATATTGTACTGCTGTCTGTCTTTTTACCCTTCAATTTACCCTTCCTAATAATCTTCATTTCTATACTCCTCTCCAAATTGCTCATTGTTGTTTTTTCCTTTTTTAGGCTGCAGTACTCCCTTAGTATCTTTTGCAATTCTGGTCTTTTGATAACATATTCTATGTTTCTGTTTGTGAAGACTTTGAACTCATCCTCATCCCTGAAGGACTGGTAGTTTTTATCTTTCAGTACCTTAAATATATCATACCACTTTCTTCTCACCATCACGTGTTCTAATGACAGGTTGACATTTAATCTTATTGAGTACCTTAAATATATCATACCACTTTCTTCTCACCATCATGTGTTCTAATGAGAGGTTGGCATTTAATCTTATTGAGGTTCCCTTGTATATGATGCTTTGCTTTTCTCTTGCTACTTTCAGAATCCTCTCTTTATCTCTGATATTTGTCATTCTGAAGTGTAGGTGTCTCAGAGTAGGTCAATTTGCATTTATTCTGTTTGGTGTGTGTTGTCCTTCTTGGATATTGATATTTATGTCCTTCATAAAAGGTGGGAAGTTTTTGGTCATTATTTCCTCAAATATTCTTTCTGCGCCTTTTCCATTCTCTTCTCCTTCTGTAACACTGGTAATGCATATGCTTGTGCATTTTGCATTGTCATCCAATTCCCTGAGAAATCTTTCCATTCTCTTCTCTTTCAGTTCTCCTGTCTTTTCCAGTTCAGATGTTCTATCTTTGAAATCACTAATTCTGTCTTTGAGCAATTCAAATCTGCTCTTATGCCACTAATGTATTTTTAATCTCATCCATTGTGCCTTTCATTCCCATAAGGTCTGTTACTTTTCTTTGCAGACTTTCAAATTGTTCTTTATGCTCACCCTTTGTCCTCTTAATATCCTTTATCTCTTTAGCCATATTATCTTTCAATTCTTTAAATTGATTCACAAAAGTTTGTGATTATCATTGATTGATAGTTTTAAATCCTGTAATTCTTCACGACATTTGATTTGTTCCTTTGGCTGGGTCATCTCTTCCTGTTTCCTAGTATGGGTTGTAATTTTTTGCTGATGTCTAGGCATCTGAATATGTTGGTGAATTTACTCTGATAGCCAATTTCTCTCTCTGGTCTACTGTGCTTTTTTCACAGCTCTTCTTTGATATTTGGTTCAACCCAAGTTAAGTTATCAAAATCGTACCAGGGACTCACTAATGGAGCATAGATTTTCTCACAGGAGTTAAGAATACAGGGAAACGGACTTTGGCCCAGTGGTTAGGGCGTCCGTCTACCATATGGGAGGTCCGCGGTTCAAACCCCGGGCCTCCTTGACCCGTGTAGAGCTGGCCATGCACAGTGCTGATGCGCGCAAGGAGTGCCGTGCCACGCAAGGGTGTCCCCCACGTGGGGGAGCCCCACGCGCAAGGAGTGCGCCCGTGAGGAGAGCCGCCCAGCGTGAAAAGAAAGAGCAGCCTGCCCAGGAATGGCATCGGCCCACACTTCCCGTGCCGCTGACGACAACAGAAGCGGACAAAGAAACAAGACGCAGCAAATAGACACCAAGAACAGACAACCAGGGTGGGGGGGGAAGTAAATAAATAAATAAATCTTTAAAAAAAAAAAAAAAAGAATACAGCAAGACCCCAAAGCAGTGTTTGTCCATGCAATTTCCAGACCAGCAAGCAGGTGGCATTTGTTGGTACACTGTTTGATAGAGAGAAAAATCTCCATTTTCCTGTGTTTTTGTGTGGCTAGAGCCTATATTCAAAGTGGGCTTTGCTGGCCAAATTAACTGAAGAAAATCCCGACTCCCTCCCTTTTCCCGTGTAACAGCATACAGGGAGGAAGATGTCTATTCCCCTCTCAGTCAGCTGCATGAGCCAGGGGTTTTACCCTAGCTTAACATCTTGCAGGTGAGGGGAGCTCTTCCCAGCCACTGCAGGGTTTGGTAACTCACACTTGTTTCAGGTTCCACATCTCTTTGTCTCTTACCCTCTTGGGGGTTGTACAGCACTGTCCTGGTCTGCTGACCCTAAAGCAGGTCCCTTGAATAGCTTTTGTCTCTCTCTCCACTGTTTCTGAGAGAGTTGAGCCCTTCCTGCCTAATCTGATGCCATCTTCCCAGAATTCCCAATTTTCATTTTTTAAAGCATAATCCACAATTAAATTATAACAATTAGATTCATAATTAAATTATAAATTTTTTTTCCATTACTGCCAGATCAATCCTGTTTCTCTCAGATCATCTAAATTTATATCATATACACATGATTGTAACTTTCTAGATATTCTCTGTTTCTTCTTGGCCCTAAACACTTGTTTCCATTGCCAACTAACATTCTCTAGAAGATGAACTGAAAACTGAGTAATTTTGCTATATAATTGTTATATATTTTAATAAAAATGTTAGAAGCCCAATTAATAGCTGAAAATAAAAGCCTAGAATTACATTTAGATTCAAAGTATATATATTTCCTATCACTTCCACAGTGGGTTGTTATAAATTAACTTATCCTAAATAGTAGTATTTTATATAAAATAATTTAAAATGCACATCAAATTAATATCACAGTTTTACCATCTGTTGTTTGATGCCAAATCTATAAAACATCTATAAAATATTTAATTACTTACTTGCAACCAATGGTTCCTCTTCTGATGGTTTAAAGTAAAAAGAAACCTTCTCCAGATCAAATAGCGCTACCAGTGTATCTTCCAACATGGCTTGTTCATCTGTCTACAAAGTAAAAAGAAAAACAATATGTAGTATAAGGTAATGTAATGTAACAAAATTAATATACTATAAATCCAAACAAAAATGGCTTTGTTTAATGTTATGTTTTATTTAAATACAATACAAAATTATCAACATCTAAGAATTTATTGCCTAAATGGAAATTAACAAATTCCTCAAAGTTACATTTCTTTTATAGCTTTATAGTTTTATATTTTTCCTTTCCCAGTTGTCTAAATTGTCTAATACAATTTTTCAGTTTACTTTATAGGTAGACTCTAAGCATACTGATTTCACTTATTCTTTACAAATAAGTATATGAAAAGCATGCTCTGTGCCTCTAAACACTTAAAATCTTAGAACAGCTGAAAAGCAAAAATACTGTTAATTAAAATTCACAGAGGGAAGTGGCTGTGGCTCAATCAGTTGGGCCACCATCCACCATATGGGGGTCCTGGGTTCACGTCCTAGGGCCTCCTTGTGAAGGCAGGCTCACCCGCACACTGCAGAGAGCTGCCAGCCTGCAAGCACTGCAGAGTGCTGCCCAGCCTGCAAGAGTCGTGGAGAACAGACTCAGCAAGGTGACGCAACGAAAAGGGAGACAAGTAAAAAGCACAGAAGAGCATGCAGCGAATGGACACTAGAGCAAACAACAAGCAAGCCGCAAAGGGGAGAGGGGAATAAAAAAAATTCACAGAACATACTGGCCATCCTATTTTACAACAAGATAACTTCTACACTATTCAATTTGCTATTTATTAGAACTTTGATAAAAGCGCTTTACATGTTTGTAATGAATTTCCTTCCAAAGAGCTTGTGGGCAAGAATCATTTCATCTCACTTGCCTATGTGGGGCCCAGTTTATGAATATGATGAGACCAAAGTTGTTTTAATCGTTCATATGAATCTTACAATGTACTACCTTACCGCTCAGGCAGATAAAGCCTAGAGGAGGTAACAAGTTCAGTGTCATCTTTCTTATTCTAGATACCAGAGATACCATCTGATAGTAGATAACAGCTTCCCCATTAGCAGTTCAATGATCTATCTACAGGATCTTTTATGAATTTCTTTATGAAAGAACAATTAGCTTTATCACACAAAGCTTAGTTTTTAAAGTTAACATTTGTTTCCTTAGGAATGTGGATAATCAGTTTAAAAAATAATTTTAACATCTTTATCAAATGTTTTTTAAAAAGTTGCTGCAAGCTTGCGTAGACATATTTTTTGGCGTCTTTAGTAGAGATGAAGAAAGTGGCAAAGAATTTCCATTATGTGGAAAAGAATCATTAAGGCAGCCACATACCCCAAAGAATGGCAACACAGAAACTAAACTTTGCTTTGGTTTGGTACTTAATACAGTGCTTGGTACACAGTGAGTACTGGATAAATGGTTATTAAATTCAAAATCCCTTTGAAGTAACAGGAAAAATGTCCTGGACCTGAGTGAAGGAGAGAACTGAGAGCCAGCATTCTGAGAATGAGAGGCGTACAATGGAAGAGTCCTGAATGAGCTAGCCCCTGACTGCTGTAGTTCAAGCAAGGATACACCAATGGATGTGGCTAAAGCAAGAGCCAAGTAACCACTGGTCGCGCCTCAAAGTCAAGGACACACAGACTTACCCTGCCGGCAGTTCCACAGTCCAAGGTGGTTTTATGTTCTTTTTACAGAAGCAGAATGCTATATGTTTCTTTGAGAAATTTTTTTTTTCTTAGCAACCTTTGAATTTATTACTAATTCTTTTTAAGGTTTCACAAGACCCTTTTCCTTAATTTTTAACAGCTTTTTTGAGATGTAATTCACATACCATAAAATTCACTCATTTGAAGTGCATAGTTCAATGGTTTCTATTCTAGTCACAGTTATGCAACCATCAGCATGATTTAATTTTAGAACATTTTCATCAACCCAAAAAGAAATCCCATACCCATCAACATTCATTCTCCATTCCTGCCCCTCAATCGGTAGCTTTAGGCAACCACTCATTTGTTTTCATTCTCTATAGATTAGCTTCTTTTGGACTGTTCATAATTAAAAAAGGTTTCATAATAATGAAACAATACGTGGTCCCTTGTGACTGGCTTCTTTCATGTAACATGTTTTCAAGGTTCATCCATGTTGTAACATGTATCGCTACTTCATTCCTTTTTATTGCCGAATAGCATTCCATTGTATGGATGTACTATATTTTGATTATCCATTCATTTGTAGATAGATATCTGGATTGTTTCTACTTTTTGATTATTATGGTTAATGCTGCTATAAACATCAATGTACAAGTGTTATATGTTTTCAATTCTTTTGGGTATACCTAGGAATGGAATTGCTGAGTCATACTATAACTCCATGCTTAGCTTTTAGGGAACTGCTAAGCTGTTTTCCAAAATGGCTGCACCATTTTACATTCCTACCAGCAATGTACAAGATTCCAATTTCTCTACATCCTCACAGACACTTGTTATTGTCTATCCTTTTGATTACAGACATCCCAGTGAGTGTGAAGTTACATCTCATTGTGGTTTTGAGTTGCATTATCCTTGTGGCTAACCATGCTGATCATTTTTACTTACGCTAATTGGCCCTTTGTATCGCTTCTCTGGAACCATGTATTCAAATTCTAATCGGGTTATCTTTTTATTATTGAGTTTTAAAGGTTCTTTATATATTCTAGATATAGATCACTTATCAGATGCAAGATCTGAAAATATTTTCTCCAATTCCTTGAGGTTTAAAATAAAATTAAGTTTTAAAGTAAGAGTGCCAGCGTGTAATTAGACAATGGCAAATATTTTTAAAGTAGAATAAAGTCTCATTCATTGATATAACAAACAATGCCTACCCTATGTTAGGATGTAGGCTAGGCACATCCCTTCCTACCTTATGTAATTTATAGTTAGTAATGATTAATTAATATTTATTTTGTTCTTAAAATCTTTTTTATAATGTATTTATATGATTGTATTTACAACCAAATAACAAGCTGATGACACACATGAAGTACAGTCTTTTTTCAGAAGAATCCACTTCTTTCTCTCTACAGTACATTAAGATGATGCCTTCATATTACCATTCCAGAACCTTCTATGGTTGTGCAGTGTAGTAATCACTCCCTCTCCTCAATACCAGTGTCAAGAAACATTATTTTGATGTATAAAATCATGTATATTTGTTTAAAAACTCAGATTACCTTATAGCTACATTTTCTATGTGTACTATAACAGATGAAATAGCATCTCGAGTTTAAAAACCACAATTCTATTAATGAGTGCCTAAAGTTTATATATAAAAGTGACATCATATTGGTTCCTATGAAGGCTAAAGAGACCCATGAGAGTTATGGTCATGGCCGATGGGGTTTACTACCAGGGCAGATGGCCCCTCTCTGGAAATGGTGTTTATGTGTGATGAATCTGGACTCAGATGGGATCTCCCTTCATAAGACTTTCATACTAATCTGCTGGAGGTGCAGTTAACGTTGGGGTTTAAGATATAGTTAGGGGATTTGAATCTCTGGACTGATAATGTGATAGCCAGGTCCTGAGCCTCAACAGACTCCAGCACCTACAATCTGATTTATTGGACTTACCACACTCAGCTAAGATGGAGTTGAAGAAGGACAATCACCACACCATGGAGCCTAGAGTGCCTACAACTGAAAGTGGGAGGATTGCATCCAGCATCCATGTGGAATCTGAGCCTCCTCTTGACATAGAGGTGCAATGGACACAACCAATCCAATGTCCACATAGAAGAGGTGGCATTGGATTGGGAAAAGTGGACATGGTGGACGATGGGTATGGGGAAGGGCAGGAAGAGATGAGAGGTGGGGGCGTATTTGGGACGTGGAGCTGCCCTGGATGGCGCCTCGGGGGTGATCACCGGACATCGTGGATCCTCACAGGGCCCACTGGATGGAATGGAGGAGAGTATGGGCCATGATGTGGACCATTGTCTATGAGGTGCAGAGGTGCCCAAAGATGTACTTACCAAATCCAATGGATGTGTCATGATGATGGGAACGAGTGTTGTTGGGGGGGGAGAGGGGGGGTGGGGGAGTGGGGTTGAATGGGACCTCACATATATATTTTTAATGTAATATTATTACAAAGTCAATTAAAAAAAAAAATAAAAGTGACATCATGACAACTATTAGAACCATAGTAGTATGTGTGAAATAATTCTAAGTTCACCACAATCTCCTTTGTCAGATATTTTGAGATGCTTTCTTCATATCCACTGTGGAAAACTGATGCATAAACATGAAAAATGTACAGTAATTATGGCAACATTCATAGATTTAACAGGACAAACATGCATACAAAGGAAGGCACTAAAATTATTTAACATATGCAAAATTTTAAGCAGACTGTCAGACAGCATGGCATGCAAGTTGTCTGGGCCCACCTCACAAGTACACCCCAGAATATCAACCTCAGAGGGAGCTTTGATTTCATGGCACACTGATTCCTCTGAACTGGAAATAAGGAAGAGCCCCAGAAAGACCCTCTTTCCTCTGGTGACCTTTTTAGTCATCATACAGGAATTCAAGAATTAGCAACAGATGGAGCCTTTCTCAGCTTTTAGCGGTCACAGAGAATAAATGAAGAGGCAGAAGAGAAGAAACACATTCTGCATACTTATTAAACCGTGAGCAGTTAAGGGAAAATACATTCTTTAAAATAGCTGTGTAACCGCTGATAAAATAATGAAGGTGAGAATGAGGAAGAAATGAATAGCCCCTTCTTATCTGGGAACATGTTACAATGTAGATTACAACGGACAGAAAACCCAGTGGGAGTCAACGTAGCATCTTACCAGGTTTGGCGAGAGCAGTGACTGGAAGTGAAAAAGAACGCCTGCATTGGCTATCTGGTCCAGCCACCTTCTGCTGGCTTCCCAAGTTTCCATCTCATTTTCTTTGCTGTTGTCAAACATCTGGTTTAAGGCTGCCATGAGTTGCTCGGAGAAGGCACAGACGGTGGCCACGAGACTTTGGCAGAAAACCATGTCTCTTCGGAGCTGTGTCTCACTGTCTGTGATCCAAGAGAACACAAAGATAGCTCTGAAAAATGTCACACACGGACAAAACCAAGTCCTTAGCCATTTACATTTCATTTTCATCTTTTTATAAAACCCATACAAACTGAAAAATGTGAATTTGAACTCTGTTAATGATCACATATACTTCAGTAAATGTATTTAGAAAACATTAGACACCAAAAAGCTAGAGATAATAAAATAAACATTATTAACCACTTTTATGACTTTATTATTCTGCAATAATACATTGGTTTATAAAACCTGAGAGGGGAAATAAGTCTGTTTGTTTTTGTTTTTTTCTTTTTTAATGAAATAAAACTTGCATTTGTTACACAACACAACTGGAGGAATGTAAAAATCTGAATTCTCAGTTTGTGCTGGTAAATGAAATGCAATAGTATTAAATAGTATTAAATTAAAAAAAATAATCTATTAAGCCTATTCAAATATTAATGCAAAATGCACACAGGGGAAAGAATATTTGATGTCCAATTATTTGTAATAATAAACTTGCCTATATTTCCTGAACATAGTTATTCAATCTCATGAGCTGTATTTCCAGCTCATAAATTCTTATATTTCTTTGACATAAGTAATATATTTATGGTTTTAGAATGAACTAATTATTACTAGGTTCTTACCCTGAAATTGATTGGATTTGTGACTGACCCACTTTTAGGTAAATTTTACCCTGTGAATGCCCGCTCCTGGGCCAGATATTTTTCAAATAGAAAGAAGCTGTGCCTCTTAGATCCTGACCACACAGGGCTCAATTCTTCCATCTTGGTTGACTGGATATATACTAACCACATAAATATCAAAACACACATTCTGCACATTGAAAAATCACTTTTAACTAGAAGAAAAACAAAGGCAAAAATAATTCACTCCCATAGTGTAATGAATATTTCCAGGGCTCATAGAATCTTCTGTAATGAAGAAACATGGTCAGTATTAGTGATTATATAGAAATAAATGTTGCTTTTATTCAGGGTTCAGCTCATTTTATTGATATAAAGTCATAATTTTAAGTTGTTTACCAAAAACATTGAACATCTGCTTTTGTTTTTGTTTTTAGAAGATACCAGGGATTGAACCTGGGATCTCGTACATGGGAAGCAATCACTCAACCACGGAGCTACACCCGCTCCCCAGGATATCTGTTTTTAATACCACTGAAGGCAGGTGTACATAGAATATAGTTGCTGTGTCACTGTTAGTAACACATGCTTTTGACAGTTTTATTAGAGGAAGAATTAAACATTAAAAATACACTAATTTTCATGTTGAAAACATTCATTGTTTAAGTGGAACTACATGAACTTGCTGTTTTTGCAGGTAAAAAACAGTTGAATATAGAAATTCCATATGGTTCAATTCATTAACATAACCAACAACATGAGCAAGGCATTTCCCTTAGATAGTTATGTAGTATGAGCCGTGTTGTAACACAACTGGGGAAAGTATTTTATAGGTAACTATAAAATGGCTAAACCAGGAATGAACTTTGTCCACCAATTCTCAATAAAGAAAACAACGAAACACCTGGTGTTAGCACACTCTCTAACAAATATAGACATTCATTATTTGATGAATGAATGAATGAAAAAAAAGTACTAGTAAAGAAACTAACAATTTAAATGAAATAGAAATGCATGAGTTCATTTTCTGGTTTCTTCAATTGCCTGGGTTTAATTTGACTTAAAAGAGTAATTCAGGTAGCTTATTAGCTTAAATGTGTATCTAGGATGTTGAGGCTCAGGATAGAAACCACATAAGTAAAAATTGTCCTGTTTCTTCCTTCGGCATTCTTGCTTGCTTTTTAGTCATCCTGTAGTGAAGCAGAAATCCTGAAGGAATTTTTTTTAAATGCTTCAGTAGCTTTGGCAGGAATACTCCCACCCAGAATCTGAGAATAATTTCTTAATGAAAATCTAATTGGAAAGAAAATTGCTGTTATCAAGAGTGGGATGCAAAGGACTAAGGAAGGAAGGATGTGGTTCCATTGTGAGTGTTAGTAAATGTCACGAAGTTAATATTTTTGCCACTAGCAGAAATAATCTCCAAATTGCTGTTAATAAGAAATTCTCAAATTTCTTCTTTCATCCAAAGAGAACACTTCACATGTTTATTCTACTCTCAGCTATTATACTTTATATGCACTTTATATCAAATTAAAAATTTCATTCAACCTCATTATCAAATCAGAACAGATCACAGTTAATATTCTCTAGTCCTTTTAATATGTAACATCTGATGACGGCTCACACAAAAGTTATATTCATTCATTCATTCATTCAAACTTTTAACAATGAGTGCTCACAGGAATTGAATAGCGCCCTAATTACTGGGTGGTATGAGACTTCCAAGATGGGGCCCTCTAAGCTCACATTAGATTAATATAAGTAGATACAAAATGCCATTGGACCAAACTGTCATTTAAATCTTAAACTGACACATTATTAAATAAAAGAAAGTTAATAAAAATGTATCTCTTCATGGGATGGTTTTCTTCTATTAACGTCTTCCTACTTTCAGTAGGAAGTAGATTATCTGGTTGCACAGACTTCGCAAGCTCATAAAATGCACACTGCATATTAAGAGCTCTTCAAGGAGCTCTGCACATGCTATTATCTCACAGAGAGTAACAAAGGTTGAAAACTCAATGTGGCATAAGGGGGTCTAGAGCACCCATATTCACTTTATATTTATAGCTCCCCAACATACCACTTCCCTTCATTCATCCCCCAATCAGCAACAACCTTCACAGGGTTGTTACTGGGATATAAAGCAGCTAGAACAGCATCCAGTTGAGTCCTCTCTTCTTTAAGCCACACAGTGCTGGCTGCTCAGTGTTCCTTCAACATCCAATGTCCTCACAGCCCACACCTTTGTCCATGGGTTCCCTCTGTTTGCAGGCCCTTTCTCTCCCCTCTCCACCAAGCAAACTTTAAATCATTCTTCAAGAGTCAACTCTTTGGACTATCGAAAAAGCTCCCCTAGTGCATGTTTCCCCTCTCTCCCAGGAAGCACTGTATACTTCCTTTTGGCCACTACAGACTTAGGTGCATCCTCTCCCTTAGAGGATTAATTATAGAGCATTGCAAAAAAAAAAAATTTAATATTTGTGTCTCTCATGGAACAATCAGCAATCCAAGGCCAGGGGAAGTGATACGTCATGTGAGTTATGCCCATGACTTTACGGGTATACAATCTGCTTTGAACTATCCATTCCACTGATTTTGAGCCATATGATCTTAGGTATCAGAATCTCTACCTGTAAATATGGTTTATTCCTACTTCTTAGATCTGTGACAGAGATAAATGAGATAAATATATTTAGCAGGCAGCATTATGATTGTGATTCTTCTTTTTTCTCTAACATCTTCCACAAAGCACAGCACCACGTGAGTGCTCAGTTGTACTGCTGAACGGAGAAGGAACAACATGATATATCAAGAATAAACCAAAGTCTGTTAATGCAAAAAATATTTGGGTCTTTCCCTTTCAATTATGCAAGGGTTCAAAACTAATAAGTTTCTATCCTTTACCAAAACTATGATCATTTCTCATTTTTATCAATAAGAACTACAGAAAAAAAATCACAGTGCTTCTAGCTTCTAACAAAAGAAGAAATGCTGAAAGTTTGGTTTTCTGTGTGTACATGTGACAGCTTGTTTGTTATTTTTCCAGAGTGAGAATTTCCTTGCAGTGGGAATACATTCAACAAATGGTTTCTGTACCTATCAAAGGCTTCAGTTTCAATTCAGTTTTTAAGCACCTACTTAAACTCACATTCTAAAAATATCTTTTAAAATACTAACACTTCATTTAGTTTGGCTGTTTAAAAAGTTCAAGTTCCATATTAGCTAGATATGAGACAGAATGAGGTGGTTTGTAGGATGCACATGTAATCCTGACCATTATTCTAATACAGATTGCAGGGGAAAGGAACAAAACAAAACAAAAAGAGGAGATTAAAGAAAGATAGAAATACAAGGGGATTAAGATTAATATTTGACAGACTTCACAAACTGTCACCGTAAACAAAGCCTCAAAGAACAGTGCTCCTGAGGGCCCTAAGGACATCTGGACCCCACAGGCCAGCCACACGGCCTTGTGAAAACAGCACCCCGTCAGCAGGCTTTATCTGGGAACATATGAAAAGCTATTTTCCCAATATAATATAGTTACACTCATTTATAGATCCCCAAGTCCTGATTCTTCTACTTCTTTTATTTGAACCTATAATTTTCAATTTATCTGTTAAGTATATTTCTCAGAGACTTAAAGCCATTGGATTGCTCTTACGCCACTTGAGCCCCGAAACCCAGTGGATGTGTGGCCAACTCTTACTCTTACTACCCTAGACAACCAACAGAATGATCATGATGGACCAGCCCCATCCCAAAAGCAAGGAGTACCTTCAACTGCAAGCAAAACAATTCCATTCCTTTGCCCTGTAACACCTATGCCCCTTCTCAGCCTGAATCAAAGTGGACATTGTCCCAAATCCCTCAAAACTGAGGAATGAACAAAAATAAGGGGGATGTGTAGGAGCAGATGTGGCTCAAGCAGTTGGACACCCACCTCCCACATGGGAGAACCCGGGTTTGGTGCCTGGTGCCTCCTAAAGGAGGTGAGCAGACACCGAGCAGACAGACAAGGGAGCCATCTTGGGGTGGGGGGAAAAAAGTAAGGGTGAAGTGTAACTGCTGACTAAAGTAATTTATTGTTAATCATAGTTATTATCTGTGTTAATTGAGTAATGTGTGACATTGGTATAAAAATAAATTTTCTTTATTTTAAATAAATAATATATAAAAAGAATAATATTTAACAGTTATAGTTTACATATATCAAGTGAACATCAAAATTTCAGTCAGCCACATGGAGTAATTTGTTATACTTTTGGTACCATCCTATATATAAAAGGGAAAAAAGACTGAGTAAATAAAGTATGAAGAAGAATCATAAGAGAAATAGAAAAACAAAGCTGACATCGAAATAGGGATCTGCTAGAATAAGGCAATGCATTCCTGTACAACCTCTGAAATTGACAGAAATAAGTTTGAGTTTCAAGTCTGCCATTTACAATTAATGTATTAACTTGATAAAGCATCTATATCAGATATTCAAACTTATCAGTTGAATGAATATCATTCTCCCTGAACTTGAATTTCTCCACCTTTAAAGCTAAGGAAACAATAATAATATTCTCACAGAATGGCTGTGAGGACTCAGTAAGACCCATGAAAATGAGGTCCATGAAGTGCTTTGTTATTAGTAAAGCTCAGAAAAAGTAAGACAACTTTATAATTATTATTACTTAGACAACAAGGGAAAACCTGTTTAATTAAGGCAAAAACAAATAAATACGTCCTCTTGGTAATTGTGACTCAATCACTCCTTAATAATCTAATGTTCTAAGTGCATTAGACAGTGAAAATGGCCACAAAGCCTCCCCTTCCCTGTACCCTTGCTCTTATAATATTATTTTGAGGCTCCTCCCATCAAATGCAAAATCCGTTTCTCCTTCCAAGGAATCTAAGTTGGATTGTGACATATCTTGGCCAGCAGAAGGGGGTGAGCTCCTGTACAGACCCACCATCTTCTAGGAACCCCACCAAGCGGTCATGTGAACAAGATCAGAGCTTCACAGATGACGAGAGACGCATGGCCAGTCACTCCTCTAATCCCAGGTTAACAGCCAGCCACCTGCCCCACAGGTACGTGATCACCCTAGATCACCAGCGTCCAGCTAACACACTGAGACACATGCACAAACTCATCCAAGACCCACAAAACCTGGCACAGATCAGCAGAAGGCCCAGCTGACACTAGACTTATGAACAACAATAAACGGCTATTGTTTCATGCCACAAAGTTTTGAGGTATTTTGCTTTTACACAGCAAAAGCTAACTGATATAAAAGGTAATTGTGCAATATTGTATGGTGCATGTTCAGAGCATGTGATTGTAGTTTTAGGCACAAATTCCCACCAAAATGTAAAGTTGGTGTAACAATATGTGTGTGTTTATGCTTTGTGAAAATTTTTTATCCCCTTTGGAAATAGATTAAAATAATATAAAATGTCAATCTATATAGTTATAAATACAGATATCAAACTAACATTAAACTGCTCACTGAAACTGAATGGTATTTATGAGTTTTCCCAAACTTTAGAAGTGACAGACATCTAAAAGCACTTTGTTTTTTTTATAATGCCTTTTTTTTTTTAAGATTTACTTTTTATTTATTTCTCTCCCCTTCCCCTTCCCCCGCCCCACCCAGATGTCTGCTCTCTGTGCCCATTAGCTGTGTGTTCTTCTGTGATCGCTTCTATCCTTATCAGTCACACCAGGAATCTGTGTCTCTTTTTGTTGTGTCATCTTGTTGTGTCAGCTCTCTGTGTGTGCGGTACCATTCCTGAGCTGGCTGCATTTTCTTTCGTGCTGGGCGGCTCTCCTTACGGGGCGCACTCCTTGCATGTGGGGCTCCCCTATGCGGGGGACACCCCTGCGTGGAACAGCACTTGTTGCGCGCATCAGCACTCCTTGTGCGCATCAGTACTGTGCGTGGGCCAGCTCCACATGGGTTGAGGAGGCCCAGGTTCAAACTGTGGACCTCCCGTGTGGTAGGCGGATGCCCTATCCATTGGGCCAAGTCCACTTCCCTAAATGCACTTTGAATAAAAACTGTGCTGAACTACTTCATAGATTTTTCCTTTTCCATTCATAATATTTTGCATTCACTCTTGCAACATGTATTTGTTGAACATCTATGTACAAATAACTCACTATTTTAGGCATTTGTTCATGATCAAAATAGATACAGTCCTTACCGTGGTGAAGTTAACAGGTTCATCTGTAATTTAGAGTTTAATCTTATTTAATCTTCCCCAGCCTCGTTTTCCATCACCAATATTATTTGAACTTCTACTATGTGCTATAAGTGCTTTAATATCTTTAAGATGTATAGAGTGTTTACATATATACTGGCTTATAATCCAAATTTAGACACAAATTCACAATAAATACCATTTGCACTATTAACTTTAACTTCCTGTTATTTTTCTCCTTTTTAATTATACTCTGCCTAAATATATATTCATACATGTTTTCAGGTTTTTGCCCAAAACCAAGGATAAGTGTCTCTTCCCATGTTTTTATTAAAACTATGTATTTTTTTAAATCTTTTCAAGACTTTAAAGAATGCAAAGAACATGTTTTCATCTATCTTTGTAAACTGTTGAAGGCCTTGCCATTCATATCATAAGACTTCCAAGGTCATGGGCCACAATCATTTCAAATGGTAGAAAATAATGCAAATGTACCTGAATATTCAAGAAGAGCCAGGAGTATTCTACACTTTACCTCTGTAGAGAAAGAAAACATCAGTTAGTTCTTCAATCCCTTACTGTCACCAAAACCATGTTTTAACTCTGTAGTAAAAATTAGCACTATCTTATTATATTAGATAATGAAAATTGTACTCAATTAAGATTTAATCTTACCTATCTGCCTACATAAATTCAATCTATTATGCAAGACCCTAAAACATCTTCCAGCTCTGAGTCATGTTAGCTATTGAAGCACCATTCAAATCTTGCCCATTTCTAAATCATCCCAAACTGCTTGAGCTTGTGTGGTGCTCCCTAAACTTCTGTAATTATTATGGTCTATACCAATAAAATTTCAAACAATCTTTTTGCCATTATTATTTAACCTTTTTATAAAAAATACACATCTTCATTTCTTTTATAGGTCAAGCTACTTTCTTCAAGGACAGAGAAATACTAAACATTTCCAAATACTCTTCTTCCTACCCCAACCCAACACAGGGTCAATCACAGTAGATGCTGGATAAATGTGTATCAACTTCATACTCCTCCTGTGTGCCCAATGAGTTATGTGTTTGTTTGCTTTAAACAGATAAATATAAAAACTTCCCAAGTACCTTCTAAGTGTCCAAGATTATGGGAAATAAAAAGAAGTTATGTGGCAGCCTATTGTAGATAGGTTCACAATTGAGTCAGACTATTAGTTTATAAGAAATGCAGGAAATACTTGAAAGGGAATCAAAGTTTAAAAGCAAGATTGCAAGAATTAAAGGATTTCAGAGGCAGGAAAGTATAGTGGACCAAAAGTCACAAGCCTTTTCTGTTATTTACCAGGTTTGTGGCCTTTAGCAAAAGGCTGAACTACTCTGAGTCTCAACTTGCTCATCCCTTTAAAAGCTGGTAACAGTATCCTCTACCTTACCTATGATGCAGGCCTGTGTAGGAAAAAAAAAAATGTTCATTAAAAGTCTGGTGAAATTATTTCAAGTGCTACATACATGGAAAGCTGTGCTATTATTATAAACTGAGTCGAATCTGGTATAGAATTCTAAATGAGTGTAGAAGAAAAAACATCAAATTAGACTGTTAGAGGTGCATATGTCTACCATACATATTCTAAGAGTAGAAAATCGATAGCAAAAGTATAGAGTAGGAAACAAACACCATATATCCAACAATCTAGGGCAGAGAGTTTGCATTATGCCATTATGAGACTGAGATTAGGATACAACTGGGAAGACTCATTGAGAAAAGGCTTCTAATATCAGATTGAAGAGTTGAGACTTCTCTAACAGAGAATGGCTATGAGGGTCTAGGATAGGTTACTGAAATTATGAACATGATATTAATATTTTAGGAAGATGAATCTAGTATTGGGACATGAATCAGGAAAGATGGAGATGGGGGATTAACTAGAAAACCATTTCAGTTACTGACGCATGAAGAGAATGTGAACAATTCAAGAGAATTTTGATAAAAAGAAGCTCTTTTAAATATTGGTACAAAGGCAGAGAAAAAAATTTTTTTTAAAAACTCAGATCTGCTACACATTCAATGCAATCCCAATAAAAATCAATGCAGCCTTCTTTAAGGAACTAGAAAAACTAACTATGAAATTTATTTGGAAAGGAAAGAGACCCCGAATAGCCAAAGACATACTGAAAAAGAAAAACGAAATTGGAGGAATCACACTACCTGACTTCAAAACATACTATAAAGCTACGGTGGTGAAAACAGCATGGTATTGGCATAAGGAGAGACATATAGACCAATGGAATCGAATTGAAAGCTCTGATATAGAACCTCACATATACAACCACATAATATTCGATAAAGCCACCAAACCCTCTCAACTGGGAGAGAGTGGCCTATTCAACAAATGGTGTCTGGAGAACTGGATAGCCATATGTAGAAGAATGAAAGAGGATTACCATCTCACACCTTATACAAAGATCAACTCAAGATGGATCAAAGACCTAAATATAAAAGCCAAGACCATAAAAACCTTAGAAAGCAGTGTAGGGAAACATCTACAGGACCTTGTAATAGGTAATGGATTTATGAATATCTCACCAAAAGCACGATCAGCAAAAGAACTAATAGATAAATGGGACTTCCTCAAAATTAAAGCCTTCTGCACCTCAAAGGAGTTTGTCAAGAAAGTAAAAAGGGAGCCCACACAGTGGGAGAAAATATTTGGCAATCAGATATCTGATAAGAAACTTATAACATGCATATATAAAGAACTCCTACATCTTGAAAATAAAAAGATAAACAATCCATTTAAAAAATGGGAAAAAGACTTAAACAGACACCTCTCCGAAGAAGAAATACAAATGGCAAGAAAGCACATGAAAAAATGTTCCAAATCTCTAGCTATCAGGGAAATGCAAATCAAAACCACAATGAGATACCATCTTACACCCATAAGATTGGCAGCTATGAAAAAAACAGAAGAATACAAGTGCTGGAGAGGATGTGAAGGAAGGGGAACACTCATCCACTGCTGGTGGGAATGCAGAAGGATCCAACCATTCTGGAGAACAGTATGGCGGTTTCTCAAAAAACTAGCCATAGATTTGCCATATGACCCAGCAATACCACTGCTGGGAATATACCCAACAGAACTGAAAACAAGAACACAAACCAATATATGTACACCAATGTTCATAGCAGCATTGTTCACTATTGCCAAAAGTTGGAATCAACCCAAATGCCCATCAACAGACGAGTGGATCAATAAAATGTGGTATATACACACAATGGAATACTACTCGGCTGTAAGAACAAACACACTACAAACACATGTGATAACATGGATGAATCTTGAGAACCTTATGTTGAGTGAAGCAACCCAGACATTGAAGGACAAATACTACATGACCTCAATGATATGAAATAAACAAGCTGCCCTAGATAGCAAGAGACTGAACGATAGGCTTGCAGGAAATCGGAGGGTGGAGGAAGGATATGAGCCGATGTCTGCAGGGGTGGAATTTAAGACGAGATGGTGGTAAGTATGAACACAAAGAAGAGATAAAAGGGGGGCAAGGGGTTGCCTTTGCTTGGGGCTTTGCGGGTTTGAGGGTGGCTGGGGAGGGACGGGTGGGTAACGTTGCCCAAAAGTGGGGGGAGGGAGGGGTAGCATACGAACCAGGAGAGGGTCAGGTGTTGGTGGAGAGTAAAATGCCGAGAAAATCATATCAAAATATAATAAAGAGGGTTACCTGTTTAGAATGCTCGGAGGGGAGGGTCTGATGCAGGACGGGCTCCTGGGGAATGTCTAAATGCTCATTCTGCCAGAGTGGGTGACACCATGGGGTAGAAACCCAAGTAGTGAGAGTGGGGGTGGACCCACATCCTGGGGAGGACTAATGCCATCCAATAGAGGGAACTGTATCCCTCGAGAGAAAGGGTGGCTCCCAGGGCATTGGGGCAGTTGAGCAAGTTAGGCCCTGAACACTATTCCATCTATCTCTGGAAGTGGCTCCTCAGGAAACGGAGGTTGGCTATCACTGAGGGCACTAAGGTGGAAGGGAAAATGGACGTTAAATGTGTGGAACCAAAGTAAATGGGGGGTAAGAGAGGAGTTTCTTGAGAGTACACAAGGATGGATATAAAACATGTAATATTACACCATAACATATAGGAGATGACAGACTGATAATGTAAACCATAATGTAAAACATAGGATAACTAAAAATGTAAAGAACTGTGTATCCTAAAGTATGCACCATAATGTAAATACAGATGTCACCTTGTTAGAAAGCTAATGTCTCAGACTCTGTACATCACTTTAAGGAAATATGATATGAATAGGGCGTAAGAGTATCACTGTGGAAGGGAAAAGGTTTTCTGGTGGATGTGTGGGAGTGCTGTATATTATATATATACAGTGCTGTGGTCTAGGACTCCTGTGAAGAAAAGCTGAATAATTAGGGGGGGGGGGGGGGGGGGAAAGAAAAAAATAGGATGTGGAATTTTTTCAAGTCAACATTCTTTATCTAAGTTCTTTATCTAACTTTATCCAAGTTCTTTATCTATCCTTTAAACTCATTGCTATATGCCATTCCCTAGTAAGGGACCATGACATTATATTGGGCTTCAAATTTCGGGGAGTTCTGGATCACAGAGTGTTTCAACAAAGGCAATGGAGGGATACTGGTATGGGATACCAATGACAGATGATATATGACTGACAGGGAGCTGTACAGAACATATGTCCAGGGTGCATGGTAATGTTTGGATATACTCATAGTGGCAACAATTAAAAACCACAGTAGGGGGGGTACTGGGTTCCCGGCCAGTGGTGCTCTGTCGTGGTCCCTAGGGGAGCAGCGACAGTCTCCCAGGTACAGTGGTGGGGACCGGGAGGGAGTGAGGGTTCAACAGTGAGCCCCTGATACTAATGACTATGCTTGTGAGCTGATAAACCCAAAATAATAACAAGGCCTAGAGCAACTTTGTGCCTGGGAATTTCCTTCTGTCAGCCTTCATGTTACTCAAATGTGGCCAGTCTCGAAGCCAAACTCAGCATGTAAATGCAATGCCTTCCCCCCAGCGTGGGACATGACACCCGGGGATGAGCCTCCCTGGCAACGAGGGACCACTATCAACTACCAACTGATGATGCAACTGGAAAATGACCTTATACGGAAGGTTCAATGCGGATCAGCAGAATATCCATGTCTACATAAAATACCATGACTTTAAAATGCTGTTTGACCTAAAGTAAGGGGGAAATGGAAAGGAGAAATGAGTTTATATGGCTACGAGTTTCTAAAAAAGAGTCTGGAGGCTGGCAGAAGGTTTGCCCTCATGCACAACTGAGCAGAGTCAGAGAGACAGATAAAGCAGATACAACCCCCAGATATTGGTTCCTTTGAGGGCTAAAGAGACCCATGGGAGTTATGGTCATGGCCGATGGGGTTAACTACCAGGGCAGATGGCCCCTCTTTGGAAATGGTGTTTATGTGTGATGAATCTGGACTCAGATGGGATCTCCCTTCATAAGACTTTCATGCTAATGTGCTGGAGGTGCAGTTAATGTTGGGGTTTAAGATATATTTAGGGGATTTGAATCTCTGGACTGACAATGTGATAGCCAGATCCTGAGCCTCAACAGACTCCAGCACCTACAATCTGATTTATTGGACTTACCACACTCAGCTAAGATGGAGGTGAAGAAGGACAACCACCACACCATGGAGCCTAGAGTGATTACAACTGAAAATGGGAGGATTGCATCCAGCATCCAGGTGGAATCTGAGCCTCCTCTTGACATAAAGGTGCAATGGACACAACCAATCCAGTGTCCACATAGAAGAGGTGGCATTGGATTGGGAAAAGTGGACATAATGGACAAAGGGTATGGGGAAAGGCAGGAAGAGATGAGAGGTGGAGGCGTCTTCGGGACATGGAGCTGCCCTGGATGGTGCTTCAGAGGTAATCACCGGACATTGTAAATCCTCACAGGGCCTACATGATGGAATAGAGGAGAGTATGGGCCATGATGTGAACCAATGTATATGAGGTGCAGAGGTGCCCAAAGATGTACTTACCAAATCCAATGGATGTGTCATGATGATGGGAACGAGTGTTGTTGGGGGGGGGGAGAGAGGGGGGGTGGGGGGGTGGGGTTGAATGGGACCTCACATATATATTTTTAATGTAATATTATTACAAAGTCAATAAAAAATAAAAAAATTAAAAAAAAAAAAAAACTCAGATCTGAAGAATGAAAAGGTTGCTGAAAAATGGACGTTTCGAAAGAAGTATGATTTGTTAGGGAGCAAAGATTTGAAAATGAGTTCACTAACAGGCATTTGAATTTAAGGTGGTGGTAGGCTAATCAAGTAAAAATATCAGCCTGTTAATGATATGAGACTCTCATTTAGCTAAGAGATTAGGCAAAAGATAGGCATCATTGAATCTTTCCCCACTTAATCCACTATCTGCTTTGCCCTCTTCTACCTTCAGATTAGTAGGCTATAGCTGAATTAATATAAAATGAAGCAATTTAATAATGCTTCCCAAGTAAAGATTATGGTATTATGATATTTTGCAATAAGAGACTAGGGAACAGCAGACCCAGGGGCTGCTCAACTACATAATCTAAGAGAAAAGCAATATGTTTCCTTCTCTAAGAGTTCGCCTACCAACAACTGCAGTTGTGAACAGCAATTGCTACTTGTAACTTGTTAATGCAGATATGGGATATTCCATTGGAAAATTTATGTGCTGCTATATAATACCCAATCACAGAACTTTAGTAGCTTATTTATTTAGCTCTTAGAACAAGTAAACTCAGAAACAACTGAATACAGTGACATGATTTTTTTCCTGGAAGTAATTTAATTTTATATTAATATAAAATTATGTGTAGCATGAATTACTGGCAAGGTGGCATTATGTTAAATTTCCAGCCAAGACCTAGCCTTCCATTAAATCATTCCTTACATAAAGGCAATTTGGGACATAGAATGAAAATTACTTTTAGTTGAATAGGATAATTTGAGCTGAACTGGTCAGGTTATTTAAGAATATCTCCACATAACAAGCAACTGATTTCGAAGATCCCAATCCTGCTGCTTCTGTCCCATATGAAAAGATCAGACACCATACAGGTTATCAAAGAATGACAGCTTGCTCTCTCCCTTGATATTCCATTGAGGTAAACCAATGGTGGGAGAGCAATCATTTTTTAAAGACCCAAAGAACATGTCAACAATTATAGCTCTTATCTGAAGAATATATCTCACTGAAACTTGCAACCAGTGATACATAAACTCTGCAAAGAGCCCCCTTGTACCATTAACTGTAACATTCTCAGCACAACCAACCACACTCAACCAAGTGCTGGGATCTAGGACCAAAGGTGGCATCCATATTCACAAAATAATCAATCAATATTATATATTGCCATCATTCCTACTGGCAGCTTATTGTGAAATGAGGTACAAAAGATCTAAAAGGAGAAACTAAGATGAAAACCTATGATTCTTAAAATGGCACCTTTATAAAGAACTAAGCATTGTATCCTGCATGAGCTTACATATTAAAGATTAAACCTCAAAACTCTTAAAAAAGGTTATTCCTTCTATTTTGCATTTACTCTAATGATGAATATATGATAGAAAGAAAATTTCAAAGATGATGAGAACAACTAACTTTATGAATTATAACTTCAAGGAGTGTAATGATACTGGCATCTACTCAGTAAAATAAGTCTTTCTCTCACAAAGTATATATCTAGATGCCTTAACCATTTGCCTTTTCAAAATATATTCATCAATTTTACTATTCATTATTTTTGGTGGTTTTAAATTGAGACTTTTCATTAAATGTGATGTTACAATGTGTCACAGGTAACCATTATCTTTATCAATACAGTCAATAAAATACAGTCAATAATTCCAGCTGCACGAATAAATAAGAGTTGCTAACACAATAGAGTTGCTCTGATTCATGGGAAGTGTTTCCTATCTCTGCCAACTTCCTCCCTACTGGTTTCCAAGCAATAGCTAAGCTGTTATATTTGAGTACATTTCTATGCAGAAGACTTAGTAATCAGATAACTTTTAAAACATCTCCCTCAGTTAATAAATGAGGAAACAGGGAATAAGTGACAGGCTCAGACTCTGTCAGGTAAAAGTAGCTGTCTTTTGTCAGGAAATAATATACAACTCCAGCGATTATCTTTAAAAAGCCATTAAAAGGCACTAACCAAATTTTTAACCACACACACAAAACTGCTGAAATCTCTAATTTACTAACAAAAAATGGTGCTTACTAGAGTTGTGCTGCAATTCTGCAGACTACACTTTACTGCATCCAATTTACATACAGATAACTGAGGAATAAAAATGCAAACAGGCATAACACTCTGTTGTATTTCTCAGTCTTAGCATTATTAACATTTGGGACTGGATGATTTTTTGGCTTGAAGCTGTTGGGTACATTGTAGAACATTTAGCAGGATCCTGGCCTCTATCCACTAGACCCCAGTAGCATGCCCCCAATTGTGACAACCAAAAATGTCTCCAGACATTGTCAACCACTGGATGAAATCACTATTCTAATTACTAGGGGAAAAAATTGCTGAATTAGACATATTTTAAATTAGGTAAATTTTTCATTTCATCTTTTATACCAAAATCATTTCGGAAACTCAGAGTTCTCTCTTTATTAACTCTGACTGTAAACAAGATGCAATCAGTTTCAATGTATTATATATCCAATTACAGGTTGTACCAATTATAGAATATTGAGTAAATGATGTCATGTTAATTAACAACAATCAACTTAGGTAACCATTTCTAAAAAAGAAACTTAAAATCTAATGATGCACCCTATATAATTATTTTGATCCTTTGTTGATTCACAATTTATTTTTTACACTTTCCATAAAATTTGGCTTCAAGCCTTTTGGGAATATTCTAGAACTTTTTCTGATAACGTTTCATACTGTAAAATATTAAACTCTTTCCACACTTCACTTGTGTCTTCATGAGTATCAGCCCTTATTTTATTTACTGAGAATAGTCTACAATAAAGTCTATGTTGTTGAGATCCTTGGGGTGCAAGGCTCTGCAATCTTAATTCTCTTTCTCTCTTCCTTCACATTTTTCAGGACTTTTATTTTCCTCACATGCAACACTGTAAAAAAGAGTAATCAAGGCATTATTACTATGCTCTTGGTTTTAGTTGCTTTTTGAAATTATCACTAATATCACGCAAAGTTCTGCCTTGTTTTCTATCATGACCTTCAACAAACTTTCTGATGTTCTGGGCAAGATTCCGGACACTGCTGGGAAGATTCCAAGGATCTTGCTTGATGTGAAGCCTTAGCCTTTTTGGACAACTCAGCTTAGGTTCCATTTCTTGCTGAAATTCTAAACAGACACAGAAAATCTCTCATAAGTCCCAAGTATTTGCAAAACAGTTAAACAAGCCTTAGGCTTCAGAATGTTCTTTCTTTCATCACCGTTTTCTGCATATTATCATGATGGTAAATCTTTAGTTATGTCATAGGAGAAAATTTGCTAGATCTAAAAAGTCAAGACAATTATATTTTTCTTGCAAATGTTTAAACAAAGAAAGAAATTTAGATGTAAATTCTTTCTATTTTCAATATCCTAAACTAGATGTCAAAAAATGGCAGTTCTCTATCCTGTTCTGTTTGTCTATGCCATTCCCCAATTCCCTTTCCCCTGGCCCCTGGGACATAACCATGTAGGTATGTTTAGATCTGGCAAAAGCAACTTAACAATTAAATCTCTTCACTTAACTTATCTCTGTTCAACCCAACCCCTATAAGCATTAAACAATTTAAACTTTATAAGAAATCTAAATGGGTCTACATTGGTTTTTTAATATATTAAAAAATGATCAAAATGAAAGTAATATTCAGTGAATAGGAAATAGGAGCAACCAGAATTTTCCATCTTATACAAGGATTGTGCTTCATGACTATATTTTCTGCCATCTTTTGTTTCCCAACTACTTCTAACACTTACTTTAAAAAAATCTTACCTGGTAATCCTCGCCCTGGTGTAAGGGACTTGGTTTGCTCAAAGGCCCTCACTACAGCTTTCCCTTTTAGGAGATTGGTTATTGCATCCACCTATCAATAGCAGAAATGGCTATGGTTATAAACTTCTCAGAACACGACATATATGTTTCTGAGAGTAAATCTTATAAAATACATTTTCTTAAAGCAACAGTTATTTTTGAAACCTCACAATGCTTTTAAATACAGGGTTGGAATAAACCCATTTGATGACACTTGCACTAGTTTTTCTTATAATATATCCACATGTTAACACAAAATAAGTATCCACTTCACAAAAGAAATTAAAATGTCTGGAATTGGAAGGAAGAAAGGAGAGTGATAGAGAGAGGGGAAGAGAGAGGGGGAGAGAGAAGGAAAGAAAGAAAGAGAGAGGGAGGGAGGAAGGGAGGAAGGGAGGAAGGGAGAAAGGGAGGAAGGGAGGAAGGAAGAAAGGAAGGAAGGAGGAAGAAAGGAAGGAAGGAAGGAGAATGATAGGGGAAGAGGGAGGGAGGGAGGGAGGGAGGAAGGAAGGAAGGAAGGAAGGAAGGAAGGAAGGAAGGAAGGAAGGAAGGAAGGAAGGAAGGAAGGAAGGAAGGAAGGAAGGAAGGAAGGATATATTGAAATCCTTTTCCAAGTGGTAAAAAGCTTCTATACTACAAATTTTGTTCATGATATATTCTTTTTATATGTAAAATACCAACATAAGCACAAAGATAGTCTTGTGCATTCTGAAACTAGGAATAAATCTGGCAAGAAAATTTTAAAAGATTTGGAAATCCCACAAAGAAACAAAAAAGATAACTCCTATGTGTAAATTCTTCATAATTTTCCAAGGGCTGTAAAATACTTAATATTCACAACAATCCTTTGGATTTGTTGGAGAAAGAGAGACAGATTAAGGCCTTTCCATTCCAACTTCAAGCTCATTTTACTTAAAAAGGGATTGTTGATAGTTTAGCCTGTGAATAAAAGAAGCCTCCAGTGCTCCTGTCATACCTGGCTGAAAAGATGCTCAAGGCAACTGTGTATCTTGTCCTGTTTGTCATGAGAAATGCGAACACTCAAGGGAAGTTCATCACCTACATGTCGAAAACCACAAAAAACATTCATCTTATGTTATGCTTCACATTCCTGAGGATTTTGATACAAAATATTAAAAATTAACTCAACATGAGCTCTTATTCTGTACATTAGTTCTCCCTTTCAGAAAAAAATTCCAAAAGAATTTTAACATCTAGTAGGGTGCCAGATTATCGTTCCTCCAAAAACAAGTGAAAGCAGATACCCTCAATGAAAGAACACTGTGGTATCACATTTACGGAACCTTCCAAACGGTGCATTTTTCTTATGGTTGAATAACTGAAATAAGTTGCATTCTAAAAAATTAAGATTTGTTCTAATTGGATAAGAAATTTTTGGCTTAATATAAAAAAATGAGATGTTTATAACAGTCAGTACTTTTCTCATCATCCATCTCCTATCACTCATCTACAAGGCTAGTCCTTAGATTCAAATCCCAACCCATCTCCCTGCCCCAAACAGCAATACCTAATATTTTTAGTATAACTTCTTTCCTGTACACTGATCATCCTTCAGGGCACGAGTGAAAAATCATAACATATATCAAGAAAAGAAGTAGTTTATTTCTTTCAGCGCTTTGTAATTCACTCTCTTTATAAAGAGATTGGAAATTTGATTATTAAGCACAAGAACCTGAAATGAACTATGTGTGGCCACCTAGACTGACTGGAAAATGGCAGAAATGCATATGGATGTGGCAAATGAATTCTTAGGACTACGTCCAATAAAACCAACATTAAAAAGTGTGAACGCTTTAACCCCACACACCTGAGTCCATCTCGTCACTGTGAAAATAGGAGCTGCACTGGCTGCTGCAAATGCTCGTGAAGGAGGCAACGGAGTTCCGGTTGCTGTTGCAATCGCTGCCAAGAATAGGTGATTATGTTACCTTAAGACGGCATCTGCCAATGTTTTCCTGTGAGTTCTTATTACATAAACTTACTACACCAGTTATATTTATTAATTATTTTATGCATAATAATGAGAAAGGTCATCTTTTTCAACTAACACCATGTTTTACTTTGTAATATATTTCAAATATAATCAAATTTGAAATTTTCTTACAGCATGTCGAGAAATGATTTTTGGAAAATGCTTTGTTAAACAGAAGTCAAACTGAACTTAAAATCCTTCAATCTACTTGATAGCATACTCTGGTATTTAGATAATCTGCTAACAGAGGTCAATGAAATCCTGTTTGATGATGTCTGCCTTTCAATCCTTTCTGATAACTTAAATGTAAACTTAACCTGTTACACTCTCAGCTTCCTGATAAGATCACATCTTACATATTTCCACCTTAGAACTCAACACTAGACCTCTTCCCTAGTAAATGGTCAATAGTGGTGATAATGGTAGGCAAGAACATCTAAAATTTGTGTGTGAGTATGGACATATTATAGATTTTAAAATAGTGTGGGAGATATTTTTTTTCCCTTTCAGGCTAAATAAAAAGGATTTGTTTAACTTTAAAGCTACCATTAAAATTTCTCTTATAGCCTAAAGGAAAACTGTGAGGGTAATTTTAATTATCTGCTAACTAGAATCTGAAGGAAGTAGTTTTAGACACATAACTTCCCTCTAGAGAGAAAACTACAGATTCCTATTAAAGGAGCATATTGATATTCTTAGGAGTTAAAAGTAAATGAAAACGTAACCACTGTTTATCACTGTTATATTTTATTAAATCTCTGGGATTAATCAATTTTTATGCATTTGATAAAACCTTTTTCACAGAAAAATGGGATAGTAGAGTGCTTAGGAGATAAACCCAGGAGCCAGACCACCTGGTTTCACAGGCAAATTATGCAACCGCTGTGGGTCTCAGTTTCCTTATATGTAAATAGAGTTATTATTGGAACCTGGCACATTGGGTTGTGATGGGGATTATGCGAAATTATCCTGTTTCCTCATGAGTTGGTAAAAATAAGCTTTTAATGATAGTTAATAGTTTGTGCCTTAGTTACTATTACTCAGTATCTTTTCATTGTAAAACACCACAGGATACACAAGAGCAAGTAAGTTTTTTCCTTCCATTAGTGTAAGTGTAGGGGGAGATGTTAAAGCTGCAGACACAGCACACAGGGCAGGTTACAAACGTGTTCCCTGGGGCTTCAGTGGATATAAGAATTCAGGGGAGAAAGAGCAATTCACTTGAGGGAGGTCCTTGTAGGGCCACTTGTCATTGAGAGTCTGGCAGGAAGATTTCAACAGATTTTTGGCGGAAGGCATCTCCCCCAAAAATCCCACAAAGCTGGACTATGGAGATGGGCAAGGGAAATTACCCCAGTTTTTATGGAACACAGAATATAAGAAAAGAGAAACAAGGCTAAAAGAACTTCTATTCACTACCCAAGAATCCAATGATCGAAAACAGATATTTGGGGGGGAAAATGCTAATACAGGCACAATATACTTATTTGTTACACATGTTAATTAATCCACTAATATGACAAACCTTGCAAATAGGTTCACACCTCTGGAGAAAAAAGAGCTTTTTCCAAATTACTCAGATTGTAAAAGGGAAGAATATGAAGGTATGCTCTCTCAGTAAGTGTATCGGTGGTTGTTTTTAGAGAGTAATAAGAACAAACATCAATTAAGGAAAAATTTAAAAGGTCTTGTGGAAAATACAGAATCACACTGGACTTTGTAGATCAAACGAGTTTAAGAAGCTAATGAATCACCTGTAGGAGTCTCTGTTGCTGATGGTGTCATGACCTGAATCTTCCTGTTCTTCTCCTGCTACATTAAAACAGACTCTTTTGCTATTCCTTTCTCCCTTCTCATTGTCACTGTCGGTTGGTATTATGGACTCTGATGTCTTACGTTCTAATTTAGGAGAGTATGTTATCGAAGACAGAAGGCTGCAATGTGATAATTAAAAAATAAAAAAGCATAAGTACACTTTTTCAAAATGGCTACAGATAACTGCCTTATTTACTGAATACCACAAGCTTACAGATATTTCTGGAGTGCTTCTGTTTCATATCAAATGAATATTCTATTGCAAGAAAACCATGGCATACAGAGCTCATTATTTCTCTAAGAATAAATAATAGAAAAAGCACACAATTTAGACCAGCATGCTCCACTGAAATCCTGGTTCTGCCACCTACCAGCACTGTTATCAAAATAAACCTGCAATAGATTCTTTTTGACATCTATATAATAGGGATAAGAAGAATAACTACCCTGCATGATTTCTGTGAGAATGAAACGAGAACAACATATTCCTGGGACCTAATGGGTGCTATTTTCCAACTCCAGCCATAATCACAACAAACTTCAAAGTACTAACACAAACATGAAACCCAAACACTGCATGTGCTTTAATATCTTCATTGGCTTACCTTCAGACGTGTCCTGTCATATAAAACCCAGTGCTGTGCACGGAGTAAACACTTGATCAATTAATTTCACGAATTAGTCAATTAAACACATTTATTAAATGATAAACAGTGTTCTTGGTGCTGCTAATACAGCAGTTTGCAAAACACACAAAAGACCCTGCTCTCTTGGAGATTAAATTCTACTAGGGGAAGACAGAGAATAAACAAGTAAACTGTGGAGCATATCAGATGGCAAAACATATTAAGGAGAAAAAGAAAAGAGGGAAGCCTGAAGGGGCAATTTCAGATAGTGCAGTCAGAGTGGGTATCACTGTGAGGTGTGACATTTGAATAAAACTTTGGCATTGTATAGAGTGTTAGACACCAGTGAGAATTGGAAAAACTGTGCTATATTACTCAAGTCCTGTCAACATTTTCAGTAACGGAGAGCTATGAACTATTTTAAACACAGTTTTTCTATTTGGAAAGCTACATTTATGTCCTGTCAGACAGATTGTGTGCTTATTCATTCCCTCCACCCAAAAGATTAAAATATTAGACTAACTCCAATTACCCAAACTCCATGTAGCACAGACAGATGAACTGTGAATACGAAAGAGGAAAGATATGCAGGAGTCCTCATTTTGCAAGAAGCCCTCTGTGCATTATGTATCTTTTAAATTAGGAGTCATGGGGCTAAGTAGAAACATTTTTTCAAAGTTTTATGAATTATGTTCACATATTTGCTTTTCATTTTAAACAGCTGCAATCATGCTTGGACTGACCCTGTGGGAACAAGTGTTAGGCTAAAAAACACATGATAGAAAAACAGTGATGTTGACATATTTTTGCATGAAATTTTTAGACTGTGAAAAGCAACCATAAGATATCAAATTATAATATTTTATTTGTGCATGCAGAAACATTTCCTTTATTTTTGCTCATATACAATATTAAGTTATCTACCAAAGGCTTATTAATTTTGGATTAAAATTCATTCTAGATCAATCTCCTAATAACTTTGATTAACAAAGATCTTGTTCACAGTATATCATATTTACCTGTGTATAATTTTTCCATTAGGTTGAGATTAAAATATCATCATCATTATAGCTAACTTTTATTGAGGTCTTATATCAATCAATACGCTAAGTACTTAACAGGTATTAATTCATTTAATCCTTGTATAGTAGTTATTATCCCCATTTTAGAAAAGGGTCACAGATGTATACACACATTGCAAATTATGCAAAACCCACTCCCCCAGCATATAACTTAAATACTCCAGAGGGATTATGTCATTAGCACTGTCCATCATCAGCCCAGTTCTCTGGAGAACATGGCTGGATGGCACTTCCCTACCCCTGAGAGGACAGGCATGGCTGGTGTGACTTGCTTTAATCAATACAATGTGAGTGGATGTGACACAGCTCACTTCTAGGTAGATGCCTTTAGGTAGTGTGCAGTTCGCCTCATTTCTTTGTGCTGCTGTGACATTCGAGTATCAGGATAACAGCAGATGTGTAAAGAAAGTGATGCTCAAAGGGTGGTCCACAGGCAGTTGTTGGTCAGCAAACTGTTGGCTACTGGTCCAACATAGTCCAGCTTGGTCAGCCTGTGGCTCGAGATGGGCATGTAGAGTGAGCAAAAAGGAAGCCTTTGTTGTTTTAAGTCTCGGAGACTTCAGAGTTGTTGTGAACATAACAATGAAGCAGGAAGAAACAGCTGCTCTGTAGAGACCAAGGAAAACCTAGAGAAATATGATATGAGTGACCAGGGCAAGAGTGTCTACTTTGTATTTGGGGACTAGGGACAGTCTGTCTACAGATTTGCCACCTAGCCTGACCCTGAATGCCTAGGAGGACCCGCCATACACACTCAGGAGCAGAGCATACCAGTCAGAGGACGGGAAGGTGGGCTTGAGGCTGTCACATTCCAGGAACAGAAAGGAGGCTTGTGCAGACTGATGGATGGGCCAGACCCCACAGGGCCTCGCAGGCCATATTAATGCATTTAGATTTTATTTTCATTGCCATGCGATGCCATTGAGTGGTTTTAAGCGAGAGACTAACACGGTCTGATTTATCTTTAAAGATCTTGCTGGATTCTGCTGAATGTGGAAAGTGTGCGAGAGGTCCAGCTAGAAAATGCCAACAGCAATGTAAGTGAGGGAAGATGGTGACTTGGGTTAGGAGAGGTAGTAGGTGTGGGTGGTAGGAGTGGGTGGTAGGCGTGGGTCATGGGTGTGGACACATCCTCAGGTGTAATTGACAGAACTTGTTGAGGTACTGGAGGGGAAGGGGAAGGAAAGAGAAAAATCAAGATGATACCTAGATTCTAGCTTGATGAACCAAAGAGATGGGGAATGCTTTACTGAGGAGAAGGAGACCTTGATGGGGGAGAGGCAGAAACAGATTTGAGTGGGAGGAAATCTAGTATTCAGTTTTGGAAATAAATTTAAGTTTGAGGTATCTATGATATACGCCATTGTTTAACATCAGTGTTTCATAACCCAAATCAGAGAGCATCTGTGAAAATGATATAAGTGGATGTGTTTCAATGTATAAGGCAATGAATGCATGGAATAACCATGTCTGGTACATAAAACCATACAGTATGTGTTAATTTTGATGATGCTGTGCCCTATTTTGTACATTTACCAACAAAATGTTCAGGAAACCTCAAAAAATAAAATAAAAAATTCTACCAGCCTCACTATTTAACTCCCAGCTTACTAAATGTTCCCAATGGAATCACTCAAACCTGGGCATCAGGCACCTGCAAAATGAAGTCTGTTCTTCTCAAATTCCCCTTCCTCACTGGCCCTCAATACTTTTCATCCATTTCTTCTCTGTGAGAATACATAAAACCTCTATTTTAAAATCCCATCAAAGACTTTGGACTTTTCATGAATTCTTTTTTCCTAGCATGTAAGTGTCATTAACCAGAATAAAAGCCTGTTAAAGAGTAAAAGTGCTTAGGTTCTCAGTTAAACAGGAGTCTCAAAGCCTTGATTAAATTCATACTGTTACCTTATTTTGCATTACTGACAGCAAATTAGTCTCTAGTTCCCTCTCTCGATGTGATGCTACTATGAACACAGCTAGTGAAATTCCTAACTACTAAAGGAAATTTTATTACTTGGAGAGGTGTGTCCATGTTACAGGGTAGTCAGACTGCATGATAAGACAAGCTCAATGCCATGCCATTTCCAGGAAATGAATGGCTTCTAGAAAGGCTAGAGCAATGAGAGGTTATGGGGCAATTTCTCTTAAAACTTAGCAACACCCCTGAGGTCTGTGTCTCCAATCTGCAAAGACATCTATATCTGGCCAAGAATAACTATTACATGGTGAGAAAAGTGTTTGGTAACTAGCTTTTTAGATAATTTGTCAAGCTTGAATGCACTGCAGCATCTCTGAATACAAAGAGCAATGCGAAATCCAGGCACTTGGACAACTGTTCTTTTTGAAAGTGGTTATATTGCACATTGAATTATATGGGAAAATGGTTATATTTAGAATTATATTACATGCTGTATGCAGAGAAGACCAGAAAGTTTCTCAAATCATTTGCTTGTTTCATGCCACTTGTCTAATAAACCATGCACAGTTGTGTAAGACTTTTAGAGTAATAGAATGGCAAAAATTAAGTGGAAAAAATCATTTAGAGTAGCTTTTGTTAATAAAGTAACTTAAACCCTTTCTGCAACTAGTGATGTAAAAATAAAGCCCTTTGAATCAGGTAAAGGGAGCCCTTCGGTTCCAATCTTTTTCTTGAAAATAGATCTTAGTTATATATTAGCTGAAATTTAAAAACAAAACATAATTTAACACAGACAGACAAACATTTGAACAACTTCCAGGTAGGGCAATGTAGACAATGCAAAGCTGAGGTAGTGTTAGCTCAGGAAAATCAATTATCCTTCCATTGCCAAAGGACTCATCTGAAAATTGGGAATAATATCTCTTTGCTTAACTGGAAGTATGGGATGAGTCCATATGTTCACTGAAAATCCCTTAGAGATCTATGATCTATGATTCAGTGCCACTATTTATTGCCTTATTAGTCAAGATTCCTTGTATACTTCCAAATGTCTCAGGAAAAAAAGAGAAGGTATATTAAAATCCCATTGATCAAATAAACAAAATATAATGCCCCCAATATGAACTTCTCTGTTACCAGGTCATTCTAAAACATATTTCAAACGTATCATACATTTATTTAAAAATAGCCTGTTCCTGTAGCAACTTCATTCTAAACTGTTCATCCATGAACAGGGAACACACAGTATTATATACCAAATAGTATAAGTAATTAGAAATATTAACTAATATATTTGACATAGGAAACCAGAATTTTAATTCTAAATTATTTTTTTAAAAAAGACAATTAAAGTAAATAAATAATTCTAAATTACTCATTAAAATTTTTCAGAATAGAAACTATTTTAAGGTTATTTTAAAAAGATGATGCATCTAATGTGAATGTGATCTTTAAATTTCAAAAAAACACAAATAAAAGATCATACCAATTAAGACTTCATTCATATAATGTCTAATTACAACAGAGGCTTAGAATAATTTTTAATATCTTGTCAAAACTGAATTATCCACATAAGTATGAGATTGTGTGTGTGTTATCAGAAATAAACAATACAAATTTAATAGCAATTTAAATCTACAACCTTGTAAAGAAAGTATAATAAAAAGTGGGAAACAGTGTTTCTAAGTATTTTCATATTCTACAAATTTTGGATATATTCAATAATTTCCATCTCTTGAATGTATGGCAAACACTGCTTTTCATATAATTTTGTATAATTTTTACCAAAGACTTGTAATTGATTATTACTATTCATCCTGTTTTATAGATGGAAAACTGAGGTTTAGAGCCAGGACTAGAATCCAGGCTTCTACTCCAAATTCAATGCTCTATATAGAGCTGCTTTGACTGGATGTCAAGAATATTCACAAGCCATAATGTAGCATATCATCCTCAAGCATCCAGGCAATTTTGCAAAATAGTCAAATCATTTATTTCTTAAATAAGAATTCAAATTGACCTCTTTAGAAAAATTCTAATTAACTGCATCTGTCTTCTCTTAGTTAAAACTTTCAAATTATTAGCACAACCATTTGTGTTATTGCTTAGTAAGCCATTAGCTTGGTCAGAACAGAAAAAAGAAAAAAGATTGCTCCTAGGGACACATCATTTTGTATTTACTCGTTTCACCAGTATGTTAAGTACTTGCTATATCGTAAGTTTTTCATAAATACCTATTGAGTGCATATACACCAAGCACTGTGCCATGATCTGTAAAGGATACGTGGAAAAACCCATATGCACTACACTTTCAAGCATGTTTTTTCATTTAATATTTTTACACTGATATTTAGTGTTTTTCTACAGATAGAATTTTGTCTCTCTCTTCCCTGGTATTCAGAGTTTACTTAAAATATATATCTATATATATTTATGCTGCTTTTCTATAATTTTTAAGGTTTTAGAATGTAGAGGATCTATACAGTCAGTGCAAATCTCAAGTTTAGTGTTCAAAACTAGAGAGAATGATTGAATTTTCAAACATCACACCTTCTACAGTTATTTTACTCGACAAACTAAAAGGTGCAGTATAAAATACTTACTCATCTATTTGACAAACACACATCTCCACCTCTTTCAATGCAGTCTGAAGTTTGCCCAACAGTTTCTGATAGATATCTTGAGTTTCTAAGTCTTCTTCTTTTAACAAATACCGGAGCCCATGCCCATCTTGCTGCCCCAGAGACAGACCTGATGGGGCCGCCATGGTGGTAATTGTGTGCTGAATGTAGACCATGGGACTCAGTTTCCCTGAGGAGTAAAAATCATTCCACGGTAAGGTTTACTACCTTTGAGTAGCAATTCCATCCAATTCATTTTAGAGGCACAAGCTTACATAAAACAAAATGCTGAATTTAAATTCAGGAAAACTGCTTGCGGGAAATAGTAAGTAAAAGCTAGGAATATGGTTTAATCCCACTTCCGACTTTGATGGTGCTGGATGGCTGATACAACTGTATTTTCCTCAAAGTAATAGGGCCGTTTCAGATTAGGGCTTTTCACAGCAAGATGCGCTGTGCTGATCGCACATGTAATAAGGGCTGGAGCCATCACTCTCTTTTGAAGAGAAATAATAAAAATGGAAAACTCAAGGTCAGTCTATAAATACTTATGCACAAATTACCCAAATGACTACAGTGAGGAATTCTTTCCTTATAAAAGTTCAGACTTGCTTACATCAGAAAGCTATCAAATCACGGGGATGCAGTAATTATGATGGCTTATGGCACATGGTTGGATAAAGTTTAAAAATCTAACATACCTTGCTCAGATTTATTTTCCTTATCATGAGAATTATGCTTCCTACTGTCCAACTGAACACCAAAGGCACTCCCCAGGGAAGTTGATGTTTTGGGATATGAAACTTCCATCACATTGACGTGGCAGTTGGTAGGGCAGAAATCACTGCTGTGCAATGGGGAGATTTTAGATTTGGCCTGTTTAAAGGTGGGCCAGGCTCTATTCTTCAGTACACGAGAAAACTGTAAATTAAAGGAAAAAATAAAAAGAACTGAACATAGTAATAACCCAAACAATTCACTTGCATCATCTGGATTGAAATCAAAAGAAAATGAAGTCATGTCAGCTGGAACAAGTCATTTGTAGAGATTAAATTGTTATTTCAAAACATTCTTAAGAAAACAAAGCAATATATGCCACAAATACAAACAATTCCTTTGAAACTGATTGCAAGTTAGTGGATAAAAGAAATGAATGTTCTAGGACTCAAATCCACAGGCTCCTAGTAGCTGAGAGAGTATGAAGGAGAAACCGGCATTGCACGACACCAAGAAAGGAACTAGGTTTTTAAAGCGAGACAAGGTGACAGAATAGAGTGGCTGTCTGGGTCAAGGGCAGAAGATAGGATTATTCCCATTGTAGTCAGAAAGTCAATTTAAAGTATCAGTCTACGTATAAGTCAGACAGCAATGTGTGGAGCTGTTGACCCAGGCTGGCAGGACATGGGGAGACTGATGCAGATCGAACTGCACTTTCCACTCTCCTGCTAATCAGCACTGAGCACTTGGTCAGGATCAGCCTGAAGACGGGTGTGGACCCTGTTTTTAGGTCGTTGAGAATAAAGTGATACTCAGGTGGTCTCAGTGACCTCCGCGTGTAGCCACTCCACTGCTTAAACCCTTGCAATGGGTTCCATTACTATCTCAAGCTCTCTCTCCTTGCTCCCTCTGCTCCTTCTGGCCCTCACTCAGTTCCCCTCTCCTACCACCTCCTCACTCTGGACTTCTGCACAGCCTATTCAGTGAGCCTGGAATGCGCTTCTCCTCACTGCCAGCCTTACTCCCATGTGTCTATGAAGTTCTATCAAATCATCCAGGGGCCTTGTTTGAGCCCTGTCTAAGTTAAATCTCCCTGGCTATGTGCTAGTTTATGGCACGCAGCCTCCCCTTTTGGAAACCTTGTTAAAAATTATAAATAATTGTTTTATCCCATCACCTTTGGTAGACAGTAAGTGCTATGAGGGTAAAACGTGTCTGGTCTTGTGCACCATCAGTAGGTGTCTCATGGATTGAACGGAACTGTAGTTTCGAAAGCAAAGGAATAAGAGTCGCAGACCTGTGCTCTAGTTACAGTGGTCCCAGGAGCTGAAAAGACATTGAGCAAGTCACTGTCTTTTCCCATACTTAATAAAATAAGTAAAATAAGAGCTATGAATTAAATAATCTCTGTATTGTTCTTGCTCTAAATTATTCTTGCTTGAAAACTATCCCCCTGATCCTACCTATTTATACTAATAGTAGGGTAATCATTTGGACACTGAAAAGAATAGAGCATAAAGATAACCACAGGTAACTGTCTAAATTTTTGATGTGAAATTCAAGAATATAAAAAATCACATCTTATAAACAGAAGCCAACCATTAGAGTATGAACTATCTTACATGAATATTTAACTGTTTTCAAATCACATGTCAGAAGCTGTGGGCTCCAAAAAGACTAGCACATGGTAGGCATCTAAACGGAACTGGTTTTAAATACATAAAACTTAACAAAATCGTTAAAAAATTTGATAATTATACATAGTGAAAATATCCCAAACACGAAAAGTTAGGAAGGAATTTACAGAATATCTAATTTTCCCACTTACTTTACTAATATAGAACCTGTCTTGGAGACTTATAAAGCTTAGACCTAGTATTTAAGGCTAGACAAAAACTTCTAGTCAGACGTTCTTTTCCACTGTTGTTGCATGGGGGAAATTTCAGACGAGGCTCCCAGGACACACACAAAGGCCCAGAAATTAAGTTTATTATGTCATAGTGCCCACCATATTACGCAGTTAAGTTTTTCATGCCTTCTGTCATTTCAACCAATTCAAAGGTATATAAACAGAGGCATCTATTCCAGATCCTGTGCTAAATTCAACAGGCACAGCCCATGCCCTCATGGAGTTCACGTTCTAGTACGGGAAACAGGTAAAAACAAGTCATTAGAAATTAAAGTAAGTGCTAAGACGTGGACAGGGTGATGTGATGAAGTGTTACTGCAGTGAGGAGAGAGCCCCTTGCCAGTGCAACCTCTTTCTCACAGCTTTCTCACATGGATTTCAACACAAATGCTTCTGAACAGTACCCTCCCCACCCTATATACTCAGGAAGGGGAGAGAAACCATGGGTCTGAATGTACCTGAACTCTTTAAAAAGAGTAGGGAAACGGACTTGGCCCAGTGGTTAGGGCGTCCGTCTACCACATGGGAGGTCCGCGGTTCAAACCCCGGGCCTCCTTGACCCGTGTGGAGCTGGCCCATGAGTGGAGCTGGCCCATGCAAGGCACTGATGCACGCAGGGAGTACCGTGCCGCGCAGAGGTGTTCCCCACGTAGGGGAGCCCCATGCATAAGGAGTGCGCCCGTAAGGAGAGCCGCCCAGCGCGAAGAAAAGTGCAGCCTGCCCAGGAATGGCACCACCCACACTTCCCGTGCCACTACGACAACAGAAGCGGACAAAGAAACAAGACGCAGCAAATAGACACAGAGAACAGACAACGGGGGGGGGGGGGGGGGGGGAATTAAATAAATAAAAATAAAAAGAGTAAAAGTCAGAAGAGAAGCTTCTCTTTAAGCAGTGCCTTGGAGAAGACAATTAAGAATTTAGCATGCCTTCCATCCTGGGGAGGCACTGGTGGGGTGGGGGCATTGGGAAGGGTCCCACAGTCATGGGCAGTAGAAATGAGCTGGACATATTTTGAGGATCAAAAATGTGCTCCTAATTTTAAAATGCCGTAGGACTGCATAGCACAATGAGCCCTAATATAAGCTATGGACTATGGTTAATAGCACCATTATAATAGTCTTTCCTCAGTCATAACAAAGGTGCCACACTAATGCAAGGTGTTAAGGGGAAGGCGTATATGGGGACTTTGTGTTGTTTTGTTTTCGTTTTTGGTATGATTTTTCTGTAAACCTACAACTTCTCTAATAAAAAAAAATACATATGTATATTAAAAAAAAGTGCTCCCAGACAAAAAGAGGAAAGCACACTAATTATACTGACCATGGTAGATGCATGAGAACCCATTATGATTATACCATAGTGGCTCTGTAAACACGAGCCTGCCTGTCTTTTTAGCAACAGCCAAGGGAACACTGGCCTTATTAATCTTCTGCTTTGGAGAAACTCAAGAGAAAAGGAAAAAAGGTCTTTTCCCTAAGTAAAAATTGCAATAGCAATAAAGGAAGGTACAGGGGGTGGGGGATGGGGTGGGGGATGAGTTAGGCGGCAGGGCTATTTGTGCACTGCTTAGCCCACCCCCACTGCAACTTTTATTCATTGATTCAACAATTATGTATTGAAGGCCCTCTGTGTGTCCAGCACCCTTCTAGTGTTGTTGGGAAACATCAGTAAATGAAACGATGCTTCCTATCCTCCCGGAGATTGCGTTCTAATGAGAGGAAAGCAAAGAGTAAATGTAATAAGAAAGCCAATTCTATAATGTTAGAAGAAAAATAAATGCAAATGACAAAAAGTAAATAAATAAACAAGTAGGGCTGGGTAAGGGGGTTGGGAGTGTCACAGGCAAAGTGTAGAATGGATTGCCCATTGTAATCAGGGTGGCTGGGGAAGCCTGCACGCAGAAGCTGACATCTGAGCACAGTCTTGAAGGAGGTGAGGGTTAGAAATGTAGATATCTCGAAGAGGAGCATTCCTGGCAGAGGAAAAGACCCAAGGGAGGAGTGGAGAAACCAGTGTGGTAAGAGCAGAGAGCAAGGGGGTTGGACAAAAGAGACAGGTTTGGAGGGGCAGGTGGGAGGGCACAGACCAGGTAGAGTCAAGGGCCACCAAGGACTTTGGCTTTTACTGTGACTGATATGCACAACTGCTGCAGGACAGGCTGTAGGTGGGCAAGGTGGGAGGCAGGGAGCCCACTTCCAGGAAAGGGATGATGGTGGCTGAGCCATGAGTAACAGAGGCAGTGAGAAAGGGCGGCACATATTGAAGGCAAAAAGTCAAGAGAACGGCTTAAGATGAAGAGTCAAGAAGGTAGTCAAGTGTTTTCTTCCTAGCAAGGAGGAGGATAAATTGTAATCTGAGATTGAAAAGACAGCAGATGGGTGAATTGCCTAGGGGTGGGGATTTAGGGTTTGATTTTGAACATGTCAAGTCTGAGATACTGCTTAGACTCAAAAGGACCAGGTTGCTGAATGAGAAGGCAAGAGGATCGGGAGTGGAGCAAGAAAAGGAGAAGGCCAAGACCCGAGCCCTGGTGCTCTACCAATTAAAAGGTCAGAAAGAAAAGGAGAAACCAGCACAGGAGATTGTGGATGAACCACGATGAGGAAGGACAAAAGCCAGGCAAGCTGTAGCGCCATAAAGAACTGCTAAATAGAAATTAGAACTGTGTCAGATCGTACTGAGACTAGGAATAACATGAGGACCCTGAACAGGACATTTGCTTTAGCAAGAAACAGGTCATTTGAAACCTTAAAAAGAGCCAATTCTTTTACCTGGAGGTGACTGGTGCCCACCTGGAGTGTGCTGAGGGAAATGGAAAGTGAGTAGTGAGACAAAAGGTATAGGCAGCAGTTATACAAAAGATATAGCATTTTCCATGAGACTTTCTATGAAGAGACCAAAGAAATGGAAGAGTAGGAAAAAGGGAGTACAGGGGTGAAGGAAAGTATTTCTTTTTTAAAATAGGTGATATTAAGGCACTTGTGTATATCGACAGGAATAATCCATTCTTAGAGCTGGAACTTCAGGTTTTTAATGGACTGACACTAATTCAATAAAAATTAAATTATTAATTCATTAATAATTGGATCATATTTAAATCCAATTAAAATCATAGTCATGTGACTAAAAGTAAAAAATAATAGAGAGGTAAGCTATCATTTTTCAGATACTTTCTTATTTCAATTAAACGTAAAAAACCCCACTAGCATGGAGTTTTTAATAAAAGATTTGCATTGGACTATTCTATTGGGAGGAGACATGGAGAGGGATTTTGCCCATACTTTTTCAGCACTATATTCTCAATCCATGTAGAATATCAAAAGTAAGACTTCCTATCCATTTTTGTCTAAATAGGAACAAGCTATGAATGCTCATTAAACATTTTTATTTGAGGAAGCATCCTATATACCAAAAATAAACCCAATTATGGAATTATTCAAAAACAGAATAATTAATCCAGAATTAAGAAGAGTCCTAAGAAAAATTTTGGGAGAAAGCATTCTTCCAAACGGGGCATATTTTTACATTTGAGTCGCCTACACATCCTGTCTCACAAAGAATAAATGCCTGATTATGAGTCATTCAGGTCTTCATTAAGGTCCAAACTCCTCTCATACATGTGCTAAAAAACAGCTGTGGTCTGTGCTGCAGGCCCAGCACCCAGGCTATAGAAAAACGACAAATCAACCGGTCCTTATTTTTAAAACCTAAAACTTTTAGTGTCATAATAATGTAAAGCCAGGAATCTGAGATTCTGGTTTCTATGGATACATTTTATTTTGCAAAAAAAACAGGGTGTGTGAAATCTTCATCTGGAAGAAAAATATGTTGCTAAAAATAGTTGAAGAGTAAATAAGTGGAAATTGTTTCATTTATATCAATTTGAAACATGAATGCAGCTAACCTTATATGACCAGGGCTATTATCTTAGGTATCTAATTCCTATTCAGAAAGGAAAGGTTCTCAGAATATTCTCTTGATAACTCTATTTCTCTATCTAGTGAGAAGGCAGTCAGTTATTTTAAATATGTTTACGATCAAGAAGGGCTGATGGAAAGGATAGCTTTTAAAGCACTTAGGTCCTAGGTGACTAAAAGTTTTTCTTTGTTTCTAAGTTAAAAATAAAAACAAAGAAGACAAGCTTCCCAGTCAAAAGACACAGATTGGCAGAATAAATAAAAAAGCATGATCCAACTATATGTTGTTTAGAACTACTCACCTTAGACCCAAAGACACCAATAGGCTGAAAGTGAAAGGATGGAAAAAGACAGTCCAAGCAAATAGTAATTAAAAAAGCATTAGGAAAGCTACACTAATATTGGACAAAATAGACTTTTATAAGAGACAAAGAAGGACACCATATACTAATAAAAGGGGCACTCCACCAAGAAGAATTAGCAATCATAAACATGTATGTACTTAACCACTATGGTTACCCCAAAATACATGAGGCAAACACTGGCAAAACTGAAGGGAGAAATAGACATCTCTACAGAAATAGTTGGAGACTTCAATATACCACTCTCATCAGTAGATAGAACACCTAGACAGAAGATCAATAAGGAAACAGAACTTGAATAATATGAGAAATGAACTAAACCTAAAAGACATGTATAGAACACTGCATCCCAAAACAGTAGGATACAGTTTCTCCTCAAGTGCACATGGATCGTTCTCCAGGATAGACCACATGTTGGGTAACAAAACAAGTCTCAATAAATATAAAAAGACTGAAATTATATGAAGTATCTTTTCTAACCATAATTGAATGAAGTTAGAAATAAGTGGGAAGCTGACTTGGCCCAATGGATAGGGTGTCCACCTACCACATGGGAGGTCTGAGGTTCAAACCCCGGGCCTCCTTGACCCGTGTGGAGCTGGCCCATGCGCAGTGCTGATGCACGCAAGGAGTGCCCTGCCACGCAGGGGTGTCCCCCACGTAGGGGAACTCCATGTGCAAGGAGTGCGCCCCATAAGGAGAGCTGCCCAGCATGAAAGAAAGTGCAGCCTGCCCAAGAATGGTACTGCACAGACGGAGAGCTGACACAAGATGATGCAACAAAAAGAAACACAGATTCCCGGTGCCGCTGATAAGGATAGAAGTGGTCACAGAAGAACACGCAGCAAATGGACACAGAGAACAGACAAGTGGGGGAGTGAAAGGGAGAGAAATAAAAATTAAAAAAAAAAACAGAAATAAGTAAAAGGCAGAGAACTGGAAAACCACATATATATGTAAGTTAAACAGACACTCAAACAATCAGGAGATCAAAGAAGAAATTGCAAGGGAAATCAGTAAATCTCTTCAGGAGAATGTAAACGAGAGCAAATTGTATCAAAACTTATGGGAAAATTTATTGATCTAAATGCTTACATTAAAAAAGAAGAGGGAAACAGATGTGACTCAAGTGATTGGACTCCTATCTACCATATAGGAGGTCCAGGGTTCAATTCCCGGGCCTCCTTGTAAAAGGCAAACTGGCCCATGTGGCAGGCTGGCCTGTGCGGAGTGCTGGTTCAAGTGGAGAGCTGGTACAGTAAGACGATGCAACAAAAAGAAACACAGAGGAGAGACAATAAGAGACGCAGAAGACCTGGGAGCTGAGGAGGCGCAAGAGATAGAGCACCTCTCTCCCACTCTGGAAGGTCCCAGGATTGGTTCCCAGTGCTGCGTAAAGAGAAGACAAGTAGACACAGAAGAACACACAGTGAATGGACACAGGGAACACAGGGAGCAGACAGCAAGTGCAAAACACTGGGGGGGGGGGGGTTGGGTTGTGTGTGTTAGAAATAAATAAATCTTTAAAAAAAAAGAGCTAAAATTCAAAGATGTAACAGTACACCTGTAGGAATTAGAAAAAGAAGAGTGAACTAATGCCAAAGGAAGGGAAAGAAATATCAAAGATTAGAGGAGAGGAACAGATGTAGCTCAAGCAGTTGAGTGCCCACTTCCCAAATGGGAGGTCCTAGGTTCTGTTCCTGGTGCCTCCTGAAAAAACAAAAAGCAAAACAAATGGCTTCCCAACTCAGGGAAGCCATTGTGGCTCAGTAGCTGAGTGCCAGCTTCCTACATATGAGGTTCCGGGTTCAATCTCCAGTCCCTGGCACCTCAGGAAAAAAAAAAGATTAGAGGAGAAACAAATGAAATTGAGAATAAAATATAATAGAAAGAATTCACGAAACCAAAAGTTGGTTTGTTGAAAAGATCAATAAAATTGACAAGCCCTTAGCTAGACTGACAAAGAAAAAAGGAGGGAAGACAAATAAAATCAGAGAGACTTAAAATTACTACTGACCCAACAGAAATAGAAAGGTTCATAAAAGGATACTACAAACAACCATATACCAACAAATTAGATAATCTGGATGAAACAGACAAATTCCTAGAAATACACAAACAACCTACACTGACTATACAAGAAATAGAATGCCTCAACAAACCAATTAGAGACAAAGAGACAGAATCAGTCATCAAATACCTCCCAGCAAAGAAAAGCCAGTACCAGATGGCTTCACAGGTGAATTCTACCAATCATTCCAAGAAGAATTAATATCAATCCTGCTCAAACTCTTACAAAAAATTGAAGAGGAGGGAATAGTATCTAACTCACTCTCTAAGGCCTGTTTCACCCTAATACCAAAGCCAGATAAAGATACCACAAGTAAAGTCAATTAGACCAATTTCTCTTACGAATACAGATGCAAAAATCCTCAACAAAATACTAGTAAATAGAACCCAACAGCACGTCAACATAATTTTACACCATATCATGTGGGTTATATCCCAGGTATGCAAGGGTAGTTCTACATATGAAAATTAATGTAATATATCATATTAATAAAACAAAGGGTAAAAAACATTGATCATCTCCATTGATGCAGAAAAGGCATTTAACCAAATTCAGCACCTTCTCTTGATAAAAGTTAGAAAAAATGGAAATAAAAGGAAATTTCCTCAACATGATAAAGGGGATATAAGAAGAATCCACAGCTAACACCATACTCAATGGTGAAAGACTGAAAGCTTTCTCTCTAAGATCTGGAACAAGGAAAGGATGCTTGCTGTCACCACTGCTACTGAACCTAATACTAGAAGTTCCAGCCAGAGCAATTGGGCAAGAAAAATAAATAAAAGGCATCCAAACTGGAAAGGAAGAAGTAAAATTTTCACTATTTGTAGATGTCATGATCCTATATAGAAAGTCCTGAAAAATCTAGAGCAAAGCTACTAGAACTAATAAATGGATTCAGCAAAGTGGTGGGTTACAAGACAAACACAAAAATCATTAGTTTCTATACACAAATAATGAGCAGGCTGAAGAGGAAATCATGGGAAAAAATTCCGTTTACTAGAGCAACTAAAAAAATCAAATATCTAGACATAAATTTAACAAATGATGTAATGGACCTGAAACACAAAACCATAAAACATTCCTAAATTAAATAAATGGATGGACATTCTGTGTTCATGGATTAGAAGACTAAATATTGTTAAGATGTCAATGCTACCCAAAATGATCTGCAGATTCAACACAATCTCAACAAAAATTTCAACAGCCTACTTTGCAGAAATAGAAAAGCCAATTATCAAATTTATTTGAAAGGGTAAGGGAGTCCAAACAGCCAAAAACATCTTGATTAGAAGAGCAATGTTGGAGGACTCACACTTCCTGAATTTAAAACATATTACAGAGAAGTGGACACGGCTCAACTGATAGAGCATCAGTCTACCATATGGAGGGTCCAGGGTTCGATCCCCAGGGCCTTCTGACTCGTATGGTGAGCTGGCCCATGCGCAGTGCTGCTGCGCACAAGGACTGCCATGCTACGCAGGGGCATCCCCATGTAGAGGTGCCCCACACGCAAGGAGTGTGCCCCACAAGGAGAGCCACCCCATGTGAAAAAAGCACAGCCCAACCAAGAGTGGTGCCATATACACGGAGAGCTGACGCAGCAAGATGATGCAATAGAAAAAAAAAAAAAAGACGCAGTTTCCCAGTGCCACAGGATAATGCAAGTGGACACAGAAGAACACACAGCGAATGGGCACAGAGAGCAGACAATGGGGGGGGGGGAGAGATATTTTAAAAATAAAGCATATTACAAAGCTACAGTGGTCAAAACAGCATGGAAATGGCACAAGGATAGATATATCAACTGATGGAATAGAAATGACTGTTCAGAAATAATCTCTCACGTGTACGGCCAAATGATTTTTGACAAGGCTGTCAAAAGCACTCAGTTGGGAAAGAATAACCTCTTCAACAAATGGTGCTGGGAGAACTGGATATCCATATGCAAAAGAATGAAAGAGGAACCTTATTTCACACTATATACAAAAATTAACTCAAAATGGATCAAAGCCCTAAATATAAGAGCCAGGACTATAAAACTCCTATAAGAAAATAAAGGGAATCACCTTCAGGATCTTGTGTTAGGCAATGGTTTCTTAGACTTTCTACCAAAAGCACAAGCCATGAAAGGAAAAACAGATAAATGGGGCCTCCTCAAAATTAAACACTTTAATCCTCAAAGGACTTTGTCACAAAAGTGAAAAGACAACATAATCAATGGGAGAATATACATGGAAATCACATATCTGATAAAGATTTATTATCCAGAATATATAAAGAAATCCTTCAATTCAACATGAAAAAGACAAACAACCCAATTTATAAATGGGCAAAAAACTTGAATAGACATTTCTTCAAGGAAGATATACAAATGGCTAAAAAGTGCATAAAATAAAAAAATGTGCAACATCACTAGTTATTAGGGAAATAAATAAAAACCACAATGAAATATCATTTTTACACCCACTAGAATACCTACTGTTAAAGAAAAACAACAGGAAATTTTAAGTGTTGAAGAGGATGTGGAGAAATAGGAACACATTCATAGCTGGAAGGAACGTAAAATGGTGCAACCACTGTAGAAAACAGCACAGAAATTCCTCAGGAAGCTAAGTACAGGAATTACCATATGACCTGTCAATCCCACTACTATGTATATATGCAGAATTGAAAGCAGGGACTTGGACAGATATTTGCACACCAATGTTGATAATGACATTATTCACAATTGCCAAAAGATGGAAGTAACTCATGTTCACTGACTGATGAATGGATAAACAAAATGTGGTATATATAGACTATGGAATATTATTCAACTGTAAAAAGGAATGAAGTCCACGGGAAGTGGCTGTGGCTCAACCAGTTGAGCTACCATCTACCATATGGGAGGCTCTGGGTTTGCATCCCGGGGGGCTCCTTGTGAAGGCAGGTTCGCCTGCACACCGTGGAGCGCCGCCCAGCCCACAGATGCTGCAGAGTGTAGCCTGGCCCACAGACAACACGGAGAGCAGACTCAGCAAGGTGACGCAACAAAAAAGGGAGATAAGTAAAAAAACACAGAAGAGCACGCAGTGAATGGACAGAGAGAGCAGACAGCAAGCAAGTCGCAAGGGAGGGGGTGTGTATAAATAAATAAATAGACACAGAAGAATGCAAAGTGAGTAATAATAAAAAAAAGAATGAAGTCCTGATGCATGCAACAATGTGGATGAACCTTGAGGATATTATGCCAGATACAAATGGACAAATATTGTATAATCTCACTGATATCAACTATTTATGATAAGCAAACTCGAGGGTTTAGAATTTACAATATAGATTACAATATAGACTGAGGGTAGAGAAAGGGGAGTTTATGCTTAATTTGTTCAGAATTTCTATTTAGCTTTATTGTAAACCTTTGGAAATGGGTGGTGGTGATGGTAGCACATTATTGTGAGTGTAATTAATAGCACTGAGTTATATATGTGAATGTGGTTAAAAGTGGAAACTTCAGGTCCTATATATAAGTACAACAAGAACTAAAAGATAAAACATAAAAATATATAGCCCAGTGAACCCTACTGTAGTTGACAGACCATATTTAATAGTATAATTAACTGAAAGTTCTTTCATGAATTATAACAGATGTATGACAATAAGACAGGTGTTAATAAGAAAGTGGTATATGGGGAGAAATACCCCTAATGTAAACTATGGATGGATAGTTAATAGTACTATTTAAATATCTTTCATTAATTGTAACAAAGGTACCACACTAATCCAAAGTGCCAACAATAGAGGGGTATATTGGAATTTTGTAGTTTTTACATAATTTTTCTGTAAGCCTACAATTTCTCTAATTTAAATAAAAAATAAATAAAATAAAATAAATTAAATTATTTTAAAATAAAATATTATTGAAAATAAATTCAAAAAATAATATAGGATATCTTTCACAGGCCTGTGTATTAGATGTTTAAGTAAATTGCTTCACACAGTGGCTAGAACATAAACTCTCTTAATTGATAGCTACTACTGTTAAAAAATAGTACAAGTGTTTTAAAAGTGCTATCGTCAATTGTAACAAATGTTTCACAACAATGCAAAGTGTATTTTTTCATGATTGTTCTGTACATCCAAAACTTCTCTAATAAAAAAAATTAATAAAATAAAAACAAATGAGACAGCATTCCACAGGCTGCTACTTGCAACTTTATGCAAATCTTTAACTTGTCAAAGAAGCAGGATAAGAGTCAGTAAACATTCCTATTTTGAGGCACATACAGGGAAGATCTTTCCATAACTGAGTAATATTACTCTTTTCAGATAAAACACTGCTCATTAGTCAGTCCATCTTTGCTTTAAAAGCCTCCCAGACTCCCAGTTACTCCTGAGTAAATAGGAGACATTTCTCATTCACCAGGAAGACATTTTTGAGAATCCCCCAAATTTAGGAGAAAAAAAAACACGCACCAAAGCCCTGCACCATTTAATTCTAATGTCCCACAATACACACTCCTCATTTTACATCAAATTGCATTAGACCAAGTAAAGTTACCTTCTTTATCTGCCATAACAAAGTCATTATAAAACTGTGTGTGTGTATATATATATATATTTACCTCCTACCCAAATCTTGAATTGATCCTTTTTTCTCCATCTCCAGTATGTCTACCCCAGTCCAAGTCACCAACTTGTTCTCGGCAGGTTTTAGACTAATTAGTACTCTCCCCACTTTCAGAGTACTAATTCTTTCCCCCACACTTTCTCCATAGAAAGAGATTTTCTTACAAGCAAATCTCATTGTGCCATTCCAAAATACTTCAAAAACATGACTTTGTCAGTTTTCTTTTATAACTGCACCTAAATGAAATCCTCCTTCTAATCCTGGGAATTTGCCAATTCTGCGTTATAAACATCATCCTCATTCCTGCATTTTTACCTTTAATTGTGATATTCCCTTTTATGTAAGTGCCATCTCACCACCTCTTCACCTAACATACCCATCCAACTTATAAGAGCATTTGCTGACACCCTTGTCATCAGAACCAAGCTGTTTAGTACATTTGAGCAGAATGTCAAGCACAGGTAAACAAGCAACATCTAGCTTTAGGATAAGAGGGAGGAGAGTTCAAATTCCAGTGTTGTCACCAGTTGTATGACTTTGGGCAAATTGTTTGACCAATCTGAGCCTCAGTAACTTCACTGATACAATGGGTATGTCTATCTCATATCACTGTTTTGGTGAGATTATACAAACTATATAACATCTCAAAAATGCCCAATATGTGGTAGCACAAACTTAAATTTAAGGGAACGCCGTCATATAGATCAGGGCTGTATGGTGCCAGTGCATTCAGTCATTTGTGGTGGCACCTTCTAGCTGGTTTGTAGCCAGCATTATTATCTCACATATTTTGACCTTTCGTCCCAAGTGGGTTCTAAGTGTGGGAGGGCAAGAGTTCCTCAGTAACTCTTCTTTTTAGCAAAGATTTATTTATATTTCTGCCCCCCTTCCCCGTCCCCGGCCCCAGTTATCTGTTCTCTGTGTCCATTCGCTTTGTGTTCTTCTGTGTCTTCTATTCTTGTCAGTGGCACCGGGAATCTACATCTCTTTTTGTTGTGTCATCTTGCTGCGTCAGCTCTCCATGTATGCGGTGCCATTCCTGGGCAGGCTGCACTTTTTTCGCACAGGGTGGCTCTCCTTGCGGGGCGCACTCCTTGCATGTGGGGCTCCCTCCTTGCATGTGGGGCTCCCCTACATGGGGACACCGCTGCATGGCATGGCACGCCTTGCACGCATCAGCACTGCGTGCGGGCCAGCTCCACACGGGTCAAGGAGGCCCTGGGTTTGAACCCTGGACCTCCCATGTGGTAGGTGGACACCCTATACATTGGGCCAAGTTCGTTTCCCTGAGTAACTCTTATGCAATGCCCTTTGCCTAAATAAAAAGTAAGCAATTACTAAAAGTAGTTCCCTATTCTTCCTGTCCCATCTTTCAACAAATTTGCTTTCATGAAATGGTGTTTTCGTCTTATGTCATTGGCTTTTATCAGAGGTAGCATTAAAGAAATATCTGACAGAAAATGAACTGTGGGTTCTTCTGCAGGGATATATTTATGGGCAAGGCCTGTGATATTTTTTTAGTGTCATCTCTATTAAGTCTCTCATAAGAGAATATTTTTTCATGAAACTTCGTGCAAGAAAAGCTATGTTTCTCTTAAGAAACATGCATTTTTCAGACAGGTACTCATAAGCATGTAATAGACTGTTTCCCTTTTCATTTTGCCTACCAGGGAGCTGAAAGCCAAAGTGAGCATTCGATGTTAGCAACTACATGGAATTTTGGACCTGCTTACCTGTGACCTTTTTATCCTGGTGGTCTAGACCATCTATTCTAATATAGCCTTTCTCTGTATAAACACTGCTAATTATCCCCAAGTATCCATTCACCCTTCCTAGTAATAAAATCCCTAGGTTCTAGCTGGGCACACAGACCCTATATTGAGAGTAAATTTCCCAGTTTCCCTTGCGCTAAATGTGGCCCTTTGATGAGTAGGATATGAGCAGGAGTGATATGAACAGCAGCTGGGTTATGTCCTCAGTAAGAAACTCTTGACTCTCCACTCTTTCCCCTCCTAAGGGGCTTTAACAGACACGCGTGGTGGGCCAGCCTTGACCCTGCAGAAGAGGGCAATATCCTAGGGGAGAAAGCAAGACTATGAATCCCTAAAAGATCATCAAGCACAGGTGCCATATCCCCATGGACTCCTATCAGGTTGGACTTTTATATGAGTGAGAAATACTTCCTTGTTTTCAGTCAGTGTTATCTGGTCCTTTTAGAAGCAAGTGAGTCAATATCCTACCTAATATACCCTAATCCCAATAAAAAAAAAAATAACTTATTGGTTACCTTTTTTCATGTATATTTCTTTAAGCTACATCAAATCCTTTTGCTGTGTGGAAGAATGGAGAGAAGTAGGTAAAAAGAAAAGCAAAGAGAATTGATAATACAGAAGTTATGAGTTCTACACTCAGAATCCGTGGCACCCAAATCACAGCTTATATAGTCCCATCTCTGAAATTAAATGATTCTCTTTTTTAAGATGTCTTCAGAGGAGAATGACGCTAATTTGCATTTGTCTAGAACTTCTGAATTTTACTTTAAAGCACCATCACATCTTACAAAGGAAGGAGAAGTAAAAGGAGAACATTTTGTCCTTCAACTCCAGGAAGTCATATTCCTGAAATCTTTTCCAAACACAAACAGGTGAATTGAGCCCAGTGTTCACGGAGAGATTAACACAGAACCTCCAAGTGTAAGCAGTGATCTTGAATATTACTTTTTCCCTTCCTGTGAAAGGACTTTTAAAAACTTATAATAGCAATACACATTCAATCAAACAAGTTAAATATAATTGGAAAGGTTTAGGGGGAAAAATAATCCCTTGTCCAATTGCCCCATTTTCCCTGAGGTCTCTCAAGTAATCATTCTCACATACCTGTTTTCATACAGACATATATAGACATATGTGGGCTTATTTACCACTTACTCTATTTGGAACAAAATTCCAAAACATATACAGTTAGCTCATATTCATATACATCAAAATAAATATTTCCTAGTAAGGTTGCACCAAATGTTAAGCAACAAATCTCATTTTGTGGGAAGTACTTTAATTAACTTATCTTCTTCTACTGATATAAATAGAAAAAAGAAAATTTAAACCTGCTTGTGGTATACTGAATTATATGTCCCAACATAGACATGTCCTTTATCTTTGCATTCCTGTGGGTACCAGCCCATATAAACAGGATCTCTTGAAAACAGTATTCTTAGTTAAGGTGTGGTCCAGCTGAATTGGGATGGGTCTTAAGCCATATTACTGGAAGCCTTATTATGAGAAGAAACCAGAAGTCAGAGAAAGCCACAAGGAGGAGCAAGAAGCCAAAAGAGCAGGCACAGGGAGAATAGTCACCATGCGATGGAAGGCACTTTACCTTTTTATAGCTAGATATTCTCTGACATATGTGCTCAAGTTTTTCACTGCACATGGTGCTGAATTTACTCTGAAGGTCGGTAGGGATCACTTCATTTAAAGAGCTCAGGCTAGTGCAGTTCTGTACAAAATGATCGTCACTTTTAGCCAGGGCTTCAAGGATCTGTAGTAATGAAAACAAACACATAGGCATACATGTAAATGGGAACAAAACAAAAGGAAACAAGACAATTTTTAAAAAGCTTCAAAATTGGTCAAATAAAGCTTTCATAATTTGATGATAGACGGTGACTTTTCTTGGCGCTCCTCTTTTAGTAGTCTGGGATTTCTATGCTCAGTAAATCACGGGCACAAAGTGACTGACTTGTCTGTTTGGGCTGAGCTGTTTTGCTTTCCACTGGCTGTAAAAGCTTGCTTGGGGGAGGCAAGTGGACTTCAAAGACTCCCTGCTGGATAAGTCAATACACTCAGCTGTGGGAACACATTCCCTAAATTTCAGTCGGAGTTACTCAGAACATTTATTTATATTTCTTGTCAATTTGGTAGTAGAAAGAGCCCAGCATACAATGTGCCTCTAAAAAATGTTTGCTAATGGAATGAATAAATGGGAAGAAATTATCTTTCTAAGGTGCAAATCAATGTCACCCAAATTGTCAGAGCTCAATCTGACAAAATCATCAGACAAAGGCATCACATGATGTTTTCAATTAGTGAATTGTTTTTGTCTATTTGATCAATTCATAAGACAGCTTTTGTACATACATGTTTGTGTGTGTCATATATCATTGAGAACTCCCAATGAATTAAGAATTTATGCTATATTTGCATGTAGCATTTATGATTGTCCAAAGATCACACATATCATACCTGTTTTTACAGTATTGTGTGAGATTTCAGATATATAGATGATAGATGATAGATGTGAAGTTTATTTGAGCTCCTTTACCAGCCCCACTTTTCTGTCATGAAGAATATGGAGGGTGATTTTGTCTAATCACTGGTCTAGAAATTAGAGCTGGCTTTATCATTAGCAGTAAGACTTTGGTTAAATTTCTTAAATTTTTTGTCTTTATGTGTAAAATGGAAATGGTATTTGCAGTACTAGCTTTTGCATTGGTCATATATAAAATAAATCTGTAATTTTGTGAACTTGAAATAGCTAGAAAATGAGATAAAATAATTACAGTAACTGGATCCCAAACTCTTAGATGGATCCTCCTAATAGTAATGTACTTGGAAAGGGGGTTGCAATTTGAAGATATATACTTTACATCAATTGATACATACTGTGGTACAATATCATCATAATGATGGGATTTTTTTTAAGTTGACTTTCAGATTATAAAAAATATATATTATTTTTTAAAATATTGTATTTGGAGCTCTATATTAATTGCTCCAATTAAATTTTTTTAATGTTATAAATGCTAAATCTCTCTTAACTATACACATTTGAAACAAAAATTGAAGTGTAGAAATAAAGGTAGGGAAGCTATGTCTCAAAATAAAAATAAAAGTAGGGAAACAATGTCCCATTTTTCTTATTATATCTGAGTTATCCTAAGATGATATAAAAGCAGAAAGAATAACCAAAGCACAGACCTGTGGAGGACACAGTGGGAGTTTGATTGATTTACCCTGTAGAAAGGTCATGAAAAGCAAGCACAGGGTAATTTCTCCCTCCCCATATGTTATCTCCATTTGGTGACGACTCCCTCCCTCCCTATCTTGTTGGAAACGATGATGTCCCTATGTCCCTATGATGATGTCTTCCCAGCCAAGAAGTATATAAATGCTTGCAGATCTATTCAGAAACTGACCTTATCAGATAAACATGAGACAACAGAATTTGACATCTTGTCACGTGTTTCACTACTTCAAATACTCTTCAGAGGATTGTGTGCCTTAAAAAAAGTACCACCTCTCATGAAAATCATCTGAAAGGTATTCACGATGCTGAATTAATAGACATAGCAAACTCAAGTGTAGTGAAGACTTCATCACGGTCGGTACCTAACACTCTCCTAGACAAAAGTACCATCTACTTTAATTCTGGCTTCTAAACAGGACCAATAAAAAGGAAGACTGTATGTTTAATGAGTCATGGGGAGAAAATAAATAAAAACTAAAAAGAGGTTGAATGAGCTGCCAGTTCATTTTTTTTAAAAAAGCTGAGAGGGGAGCACAATTCAGTTGCCTTCTTTTCTTTTTTTTTTTTTTGTATCCATTATTTCATTTATTTATTTGTTTGTTTTATGAATAAGTGTTCCATTTACTTTTTTCATTTTATAATGGATAGCTATAACAGATGGCTAAGTGTTCTTTAACTATGGTTTTTTTAAAATTAAAGTTAATAGACCACAAGGTCCAAAGAAGAAATAGAAATGGCTAAAAAGCACATGAAAAAATGCTCCAAATCTCTAGCTATCAGGGAAATGCAAATCAAAACTACAATGAGATACCATCTTACTCCCATAAGATTGGCAGCTATGAAAAAAACAGAAGAATACAAATGCTGGAGAGGATGTGAAGAAATGGGAACACTCATCCACTGCTGGTGGGAATGCAGAAGGATCCAACCATTCTGGAGGACAGTTTGGCAGTTTCTCAAAAAACTAACCATAGATTTGCCATATGACCCAGCAATACCACTGCTGGATATATACCCAGCAGAACTGAAAACAAGGACACAAACTAATATATGCACACCAATGTTCATAGCAGCATTGTTCACTATCACCAAAAGTTGGAATCAACCCAAATGCCCATCAACAGATGAGTGGATCAATAAAATGTGGTATATACACACAATGGAATACTACTCGGCTTTAAGAACAAATACACTACAAACACATGTGATAACATGGATGAATCTTGAGAACCTTATGCTGAGTGAAGCAACCCAGGCATTGAAGGACAAATACTACATGACCTCAATGATATGAAATAAGCAAGATGCCTCAGAGAGCTAGAGACTAGAAGATAGGCTTACAGGAAATTGGGGAGTGGAGGAAGGATGTGAGCCGATGTCTGCAGGGGTGGAATCTATGATGAGCTGGTGGTAAGTATGAGCACAAAGAAGAGATAAAATGGAGGCAAGGGGTTGCTTTTGGGTGGGGCTTTGCGGGTTTGAGGGGGGCTGGGGATGGGCGGAGGGGTAATAGTGCTCAAAAAATTGGGGGGAGGGAGGAGCAACACACGAACATAGGAGAGTATCAGGTGTTGGTTGAGAGTAAAATGCTGAGAAAACCGTATCAAAATATAATTAAGAGGGTTACCTGTTTAGGATGCTCAGAGGGGATGGTCTGACACGGGACGGACTCCTGGGGAATGTCTGAATGCTCATTTTGCCAGGGTGGGTTGTACCATTGGATAGAGACCCAAGTAGTGAGAGTGAGGGTGTACCCACATCCTGGGGAGGACTAATGCCATCAAAAAAGAGGGAACCGTATCTCTCGAGAGAAAGGATGGCTCCCAGGGCATTAGGGCAGTTGAGCAAGTCAGGCCCTGAACACTGTTGCAAGTATCTCTGGATGTGGCTCCTCAGGAAATGGAGATTGGCTGTTGCTGTGGGCCCCAAGGGGAGGGGAAAAAGGATGTTGAATGGATGGAACCAAGGTAAATGTGGGGGTAAGAGAGGAGTTTCACGAGAGTACACAAGGATGGATATAAAACATGTAATGTAACACCAAAAACATATAGGGGACGACAGACTAATAATGTAAACCATAATGTAAAACATAGGATAACTAAAAATTTAGAAAACTGTATAGCCTAAAGTATGGACCACAATGTAAGCACAGATGTCACCTTGTTTGAAAGCTATTGTCTCAGAGTCTGTATATCAGTTTAAGTAAATATGATATGAATAAGTTATAAGAATATCACTGTGGAAGGGAAAAGGTTTTACGGTGGATGTGTGGGAGTACTGTATATTGTATATATGAATTACTGTGATCTAAGGCTCTTGTGAAGAAAAGCTCAATAATTAGGAAAAAAGAAAAGAAAAAGATCGGATGTAGAATTTTTCCAAATCAATACATATTCTATATCTAACCTTTAAACCCATCGCTATATTCCATTTTACTAGTAAGGGATCCTGACATTATATTGGGCTTCACTTTTCAGGAAGTTTTGGATCACAGAGTGGTTCAAAAATGGCAGTGGAGGAATACTGGTATAGGATGTTATTGACAGGTGATATATGGTTGACAGGGAGTTATACAGGGCATATGTCCAGGGTGCATGGTAATGTTTGGATATACTCACAGTAGCAACAATTAAAAACAACAGCTGGGGGGCTACTGGGTTCCTGGCCGGGGGTGCTCTGTCATGGTCCCTAGGGGAGCAGCAGCAGTCCCCCTGGTGCAACGGTAAGGACCAGGAAGGAATGAGGGTCCAACAGTGAGCCCTGATACTAATGACTATGCTTGTGACTATGCTATACGCCTGAAATAAGAACAAGGCCTAGAGCAGCACTGTGCCTAGGAATTTCCTCCTGACAGCCTCAATGTTACTCAAATGTGGCCAGTCTCGAAGCCAAACTCAGCATGTAAATGCAATGCATTCCCCCCAGTGTGGGACATGACACCTGGGGATGAGCCTCCCTGGCACCGAGGGAATCACTACCAAGTACCAGCTAATGAGGCAACTAGAAAATGACCTTGAATTAAAGGTTCAATACGGACCAGCAGAATATCCCTGTCTACATATAAAAACAGGAGTTAAAATGCTGTTTGACCTAATGTAAGGGGGAAATGGAAAGGAGAAATGCGTTTATATGGCTATGAGTCTCTAAACAAGAGTCTGGAGGTTGTCAGAAGGATTGTCCTTATGCACACCTGAGCAGAGTCTCAGAGACAGATAAAGTAGATACAACCCCAGGTACTGGTTCTTTTGAAGGCTAAAGAGACCCACGGGTTCTATAGTCATGGCAGATGGGGTTCACTGCCAGGTCAGTTGGCCCTTCTTTGGAGCTGGTGTTTCTGCGTGATGGAGCTGGACACAGATGGGATCTCTTTTCACAAGACTTTCATGCTACTTTACTGGAATTGTAGTTGGTGCTGGGGTTTAAGATATATCTAGGGGATTTGAATCTCTGGACTGACAATATGATAGCCAGGCCCTGAGCCTCAACAGACTTCAACTTCTACACTCTGATTTATTGGACTTACCCCACTCAGCTAACATGGAGTTGAAGAATGTCAACCACCACACCATGGAGCCTAGAGTGCCTACAACTGAAAGCAGGAGGATTGCATCCAGTATCCATGTGGAATCTAAGCCTCCTCTTGACATAGATGTGCAATGGACACAACCAATCCAAGGTCCACAGAGAAAATGTGGCATTGGTGTGGGAAAAGTGGCCATGGTGGCTGCTGGGTGCGGGGAATGGGAGGAAGAGATGAGATGCGGAGGCGTTTTCGGGACTTGGAGTTGTCCTGGGTGGTGCTTCAGGGACAATTACCAGACATTGTAGAGCCTCCCAGGGCCCACTGGATGGAACGTGGGAGAGTATGGGCTATGATGTGGACCATTGACCATGAGGTGCAGCGATGCCCAGAGATATACTTACCAAATGAATGGATGTGTCATGATGATGGGAGAGAGTGTTGCTGTGGGGGGAGTGGTGAGGTGGGGGCGGTGGGGTTGAATGGGACCTCATATTTTTTTAATGTAATATTTTTTAAAAATGAATTAAAAAATTTTTTAAAAAACATTAAAAAAACACAAAACATAAGAGGTTCCCATATAACCCACTCCCCACCCACCACATCATTTTTGTAAATTGTATTTTTTGAAGATATGTAAATCACATAAATAGTTACATTAAAAAATATGAGGTTCCTGTATACCCCCCACCCCACTCCTCCCACTCCAACAACCTCCCTCATCATTGCAGCAATCTCATCGTACTCGGTGAACACATTTTGGGGCACTGCTGCACTATACAGATAACAGTTTACCCTGTAGTTCGCACTCTCCCCCAGTACATTCAGTGGGTTATGGCAGGATATATAAGGCCCAGCATCTGTCCCTGCAATATCATTAAGGACAACTCAAAATCCCAAAAATGCCTCCACATCACATCTCTTCTTCCCTCTCCCTGCCCTCAGCAACTTTTGTGGCCACTTTCTCCACTTCGATGCTAAAATTTCTTCTATTACTCATCACAATAGTTTTATAGTAAAATATCAGTAAGTCCACTCTAGTCCATATTTTATTCCTCCATTCTGTGGACCCTGGGATGGTGATGTCCTCTCCACCTCGAGATCAAGAGGGGGCTTAGATTCTACATTCTTTACAACAATGAACTTTGTTTTCCCAGGATCATTGTTACCTGTTTACCCAGGATCATACTTACCTTGGCAGTTAAGCTGAAGAAACCCTTGGGCTCGATCATCTTCTCCACCACGTTGCACTTTATTCCAGCTGTGCTGTCGTACTCATACACCACCCCATATTCCAGGTGGACGTTATCCACCGTCAGACTCACGTACTCCTTCTTCCCATCGATGATGGCCATGGTGTTAAACTTGTCAATTACTTCTGGAATAAAGACAAGATTAACTCAGTATATCCATGAAGTTAGCCTCTTGAATTTTGCGCCTCTTCAATAAATTTTTAACAAGCTCTTTAAAGGATGGCTAAAGCTGATATATTAACTGAAAGCATCTATTCTTATTATATTTTTTAAAATATTAGACCATTTGAAAAAAACAAACATATGCTTGAGAGATTCCAGAGTTCACCACCTAACATGACTAGTCTAATCTTTGCACATCTACTTTCATCTGTGAACCATATGTAAACACATTTATAAGAATGTAAACATTATATGCACAATTATGAATTGTTTCATTAAAAGCATGCATATCACAAAGTTAGGGTTTTAAAATTTCCTCAAACATTGGATATATATTTTTTCAAAATAGCAGTAAAGGATGAAGGCCATATTGAAGAAGCAGAAAGGAGATGTATTACCCAATTACAATAAAATTTTCATCTGAATGTCTGTCTATAACTTTGTGACCTACATAACAGTTACTCAGTGTGCGGAAAACACCTAAAATCTTTAAGAAGAGAGACCTAAAAGTAATATTAAATCATCAAAAACAGATTAGTTTACTAAAAGCAATGAAACTCTAGAATAGTAGAATAGAAACAGTAAATATTAAATAGGCAAACTGTCTCCCCAAAAGACATGTTCAATTCCTAAGACCTGGTCCAGTGAATGTGAACTTATTTACAAATAGGATCTTCAGAGATGCTATCAATTAAATGAAGCCAAACTGGGCTGGGGGGCCCTAATATGATATGACTAGTGTCCTTAATGAAGGTGAAATCTGGACACTCTGAGACAGAGACAGGGAGGGGAGGCATGAGATGGAAGCAGAAATTGAGTCATGCCGCCACAAGCCAAGGAATGCCACGGATCGCTGGCCACCCACCGAAGGCAGGGGAGAAGCGTGGAAGAGAGTCTCTCCTTTAAGAGGAAGCATGGCCCTGCAGACACCTTGATTTTATATTTCCAGCCTCTAGAACTGTGAGACAATAAATTTCTATTGTTTAAGCCCGCTGGTCTGTGATTTCTTTCATAACAGCTCTGGCAAACTAAATAACTGGTTTACCTTAAAATAATTAAGTCCCAGAATAGCTAGAAATCAATTCCCAAAGTATCACATCAACCTAGTGTAACCTTCCAAAGTGGTAACAATTTTGACTTATAAACCTACTGCAAATGATAAAAGAATTATGATAGAGGGCTGAGATTTGTCTTGGAAAAAGTTTGATAACCAACCTTACTGCTGCAACAGTGTTGAGACATTTCTGATTATTGCCCATGACTTAGCTACGGAGGATCCAACCATTTGGCTGTCTAGCAGCAGAGGGAAAATTAGCTTTGCCTAGGGACTCCCATATGACCAGGGTGTAAAGGGAATTATTGGCCTGGACTGGATTGGAGGTAACTAATAAAGTGATGAAAATGTCCAGAGACATCCATCAACAATATGAATGGAAAGACACCAAGAAAATATGAGAGGATTCAAATGCGTCAGTGAAAGGTTTTGAAACAACAGCTCAAGGTATTTGTCAAATGCAGACATAAATGTAATTGTCTCAGTCTCTTTATCCTTTGGAAAGAAAGCCACTGAATACAGCAATTTGCTGATTTCCTCTACTGAAAACAAAACAAAACAAAACAAAAAGTACAAGAGTCCTTATCAAAAGATCTCTCAATCGCTCTTATCTTCACATTATTAGTTTGTTCCTTTTTGTTGCTGCTAATGACAGAATACAATAAAAGATAGAGGAATCAAGAAAGTATTTTTAACGTCACTATGGACCTCTAAACCACTGCTTCATTGTGCATTCAGATCAGAGCTTGTTAGAAATGGAGATTCTATTTCAGGAGATCACAGAAGGGGCTGAGATTCTGCCTTTATTCCCAGCTTCCAGGTGCTGCTGCTGGCGGTGGACAGGGAACCACATTGCAGTGGCAAGGTTCTAGGCCACATTTAAACTCAACACAAGGCAGCACATTAGAACTTGATTTTGAAACCTCATTCTTCCACTTACTAGCCTGGACAAGTCACTTAACCTCTACAGGTCTCAATTTCCTCACCTGTAAAAAGTAATGATGACAATTGCATCTACATTATAAAATTTTATTTTTGATGATTCAATGAGATAATGAATGTAAAACATCTAATAAAGTGCCTAATAAGATACAGTTATTACACATTAGCTTTTATTACTTATGTAGTTGGTGCATTGGGTGATAATGACTTAAAGTGGCTTGAATACAGAAGAACTTCAGTAACTGGGACAAGGCACAGTGAAAAAGAATACTATGAGCAAATGAGGTAAAAAAGAAGGTACCCAACCTTCTACTTTGCAGTCAAAAGCATCCCCTGCTTCGTCTCCAGGGGGTTTGGAGTTGGATTTTTGAAGGTCTTCCTGAGCACTTTCAATGCTGTTATAAACCCACTGTATGGACTCTTGCTGGAAGTGAGGGGAGACAAAAGCCTCAGGTGTGTTAGTGCTTCCTGAAATGCAAGTCCACTTCACTCACCTGCTTCAGAAGGAGAGTTGCCCCTACTATTTATTCCTCCAGGTGGTTTAAAAAGAATAACATTAGAGACAGAAAATCAATATCAAAATCTAATAGAAAGTCAACAACAATGATATTGTTTAACTAATTTTAAGCGTCAACATTTTTAAGATATTTTTTAAACAAGATATATCTCCCAAATGTCATTGTCAAATGCCACAAAAATATCTTAAGATGAATTATAAATTATATTTTAAAATATGTTAGATGGACATTTTTCCATGAGATAATTATAATTGAATAGGCCACTTAAATGATCTCCTCCAGTCATATTTATTTTAATATATTTATTCTTTCTTCCTCCCTTTCTTTCTTTTTAGATGTTAAAGGTAGTGTTTCCCTTCCCCCTTCCTTTTTAGTACTTTATTCAGGTATGATTTCCATACAGTAAAATGAACAAATCTTAAGTGTGCAGGTTAATGACTTTTTACTTCTATGTGACTGCACAGATCAAGGTATCAAACACCTCCAGAGTCCCCAAAAATCTCCTCATGACCCTTTCCCATCAGTCCTACACTTTTCCCTTCCTACCAGAGCTAACCACTACTCTAACATTTTTCGGCACATGTTGGTTTTGCCAGTTGCTGAACATAATAGAAATGGAATCTTACAGAACATATTCTTTTGTGTCTAGGTTCCTCTGCAAAAATACGTTTTTGAGATTCATTCATGTTGTAACTTGTATCAGTAAAAAAATTTTACCAGGCAGTAATCCATTGTAGTAGTCCTATTATGGTATGGTTAAGTTGTTTCAATAAGCTACTCTGAACATCCTTGTGCAAGTCTTCAAGGGGATCTAGGCTTTCATTTCTCTTGGGGAGACGGCTAGTAGTGGAATTGCTGGGTCATGAAGTACACACAGGTTTGATCAATTAGCAACTGCCTGACAGTATTTTCCAAAGCTCTGGCACTATTTTGCATTCTCACCAACAACGTTCATGAGTTCTAGTTGCTTCACATCCTCAACAATACTTGTTACAGTGTCATCTCATTGTTTTCATTTTTCTGATGACTAATGATGTCAAGAACCTTTTCATCATATGCTTATTGACCATTCCTACATTTTCTGTGAAGTGCTTGATTTTTTATTGGATTTTTAAAAAAATCATTGATTGGTAGGAGTCCTTTATATACTCTTCTTTGCCAGAAATAAGCATTGTGAGTACTTTTTCCCAGTATGTGCATGGTGCCTTTTTTTCCTTAGGTACTGGGGATGAACCCAGGACTTTCTACATGGGAATCAGGCTCTCAACCACTGAGCTACATCCACACTTCGATGAGAGTTGATTTTTTTGTTTGTTTTGTTTTTAGGAGGTACCAGAGATCGAACCTGGGATCTAATACATGGGAAGCCGATGCTCATCCTCTGAGCTGGATCTGCTCCCCATGCATGGTGCCTTTTGATATCCAAGTGCACCAAGACCAAGGAATGTCATCTATACATATTGGAAAGAACAATTGTTTTGACTCCAAAGGTAGCATTGATCAATTCCCATCACCACAAGCTTCAGAGAGTGGCCAAATACCTTCAGGATGCTGGAAATGTCCTAGAACCCAATTTGGTGGAAGTCACAAGCCTGGTGACAGATTTACTAAGGGGAGCAGCTGCCTCAGTACTCCCTGTGGATCCTCTTCATCTCTACTGTATCAGTAAGCCTTCTGGAGAGGCTGGAAAAAGCAGGGCATTTCCTGAAATAGTGGATTATTTTGTCTTTACTTTCTTCCTCATGGGTGACTTAAAGAAGTTAAGCATCCCATGAAGAAGGAAAAAACAGCTTCTGCCTCAGGAAGGGAGGTAAATTTTTAACCTTGTTCTAATGTAGCCTTTCTCCCCAGTTTTCTGTTCCACAACATATGCAGACATCAGCACAGTGCTGCTCTGAGAGTGCCTGGAATCTCCTGAGGTGACTTACCAGTGTCCCTTGTGTAGCCTTTCTTTCTGTTGCTTCAGTTCAGGTCACCCAGGAAGAATTTTTTGTATTGCATTTCTCTTGTGTCCCTGGAAGTATGCTTAAAGACATTTCAAAGAATTCTAAGTTGCCCTTGCCCTCCCAAAAATCTCTCAGTAGGAGAATAATACATTCATATATTGTATTGGTTGTCTATTGCAACTGTAACCAATTACCATAAGTTTAGTGGCTTAAAATAATGTTCATTTATTAGCACAGTTCTGTAGGTTAGGAATTCTGGCACAACATGATAAGCTGGTTTTCCACTCAGGGTATCACCAGGCTGAAGAAATCAAAGTGTTGGCTGGGCTGAGTTCTTGTCTGCAAGTTCGTGGGGGAAATCCACTTTCAGGTACATTCAAGTTATTTCCAGAATTCATTTCTGCCATAGGATACGATGGTTTTTTTCCTTGCTGGCAGTCAGCCACTGCCTACATTCCTTGCCCCGTGGCCTCCTCCATCTTTAAAGCCAGCTATAGAGAATCCCCCTTGTGCCATCCCACGCACACTTCAAATCTCTTCTGCTTCCCTTGACTCTCTGTTTATGCTTTCTTGAATCAGAACAATATGAAAATTGGAAAAAAATCTTTCTTCTCATTGGGTTCCCAAGTCAAAAAACTATCTTTTAATCCTTCCAAGTCAAAAATCACCCTGTATTACAATAGAAACAGCAGTTACAGTCTTATTTAGAAAAACAAGAGAGATGAGATAGCTACCAAGCAGACGCTTCAAGGGTTGAATAAAGTTTATACTTTCCTGACACCAGATAATAAGTTGAACTGCATTATTGGAATATGATATTATGTGTATTATCCATTTTTTTCTTGCATTAGCTTCATAATTGCATTTATTATATTCTTATAAACGTTGAAAAGCTTGTTAACATCCAATCATTAAATACAGCATGGTCATCTGTTGTGGCCTCTGATGAACCACACTTCCCAGTGTCCACACTGACTCTGGGCTTGGTGATGTGACTTGCTTTGTTGACTGGGATACTAACAAGCATGATGCAAGTAAAAGGTTTATCTACTTGTAATGACCCTTCTTGAATTCCAGCCACCATGCTGAAAGGAAATCCAGGCTACTCTGCTAAACACTGGAAGGGAGGCTGTGTGGAGGGGCTCCCCAGGCCAAGATACCAGAGGGAGCAAGAGCCCACTCAGGTCCCAGTGGATGCAGCCATATCAGTAACCTCTGCAGGAACCACCAACCAGTCTACCCTCAGAACCAAGAGAAACAACTAATCATTGTGTTAAGTCACTAAGTTTCGGGGTGGTTTCCAGCAATGGATACCTGATAGAATACGATACTCATTTGGTTTATTTTTCTGTCCATTTAATGCTTTTCTTATGTCTTCTGCCTGCCCACCTTTCACTCCTTTCAGTGATCAACACGTCTCCAAGAAGGCAGGCAGGGAAAACGTAAAGGAACAAAACTCAAATCAATTCGGCTACTTGTTAAAATTCTGATAGAATGGGAAAGGTTTGATAATTTCAGAAGGGTCTTTTTTTAAAATTTATTCAATAAGAAAGTTAAACAAATATTTATTAAGCTACTGTCAATCAGTATAATCTGTGTGTCTATATATGAATTCTAATTTGCTATGCTAGTTTTGACCTTATTAGCACCCGAACTTTATTAGCTGTTTTCTTGTAGGTTCCATATTATGGGCACATATCAGTCTCAGCCCTATGGCATAAAATTATATTTTCAAATTCAGAAAATTTTATCATTCATGACAGAAAAAATATAAAACCTCTCCTTCAAAGTTTCTTCACATCTAGTTAAATAGAGAATTTTTCCTTACATTTTCACTATTACCTCATGAGTTAATAAGCTTTGCATATGAATTTAGGATTGTAATTTTGTTTTTCTGTGGTACTTGAAATTTTAATCAAAGGAATATGGTTAAAATTTTATGCAATGGCAAGTGCAATTTGGTATTTTCATTTAAAACTGAAATCTAGTTACCTAAATAAACGTAACCAAAATTCAATCACAAACTCTCTATTACTTGGAATTTTTACTCTTTCACTGAGTCTTGGAATAAACAGTGCATGCATTTGTAATCAGTACAGATAAAAAGACACACAGTGGTCATTAAATATTAAAAGCAATTACAAGGGTCAAGAAAACAGTTCAAAGTTTTGGATTTCAATTTGATAAACAGAGTTAGCTATTTTAACATTCTTATCACACACAAAAAAGAGAAAATGAAAATACCCCATGGTCTTTTGTAAACAGGTGATAATACTGTAACAATAAAATTTAATCCTTTAAGCACAAGCATTATAATTATGCAGATAAAGCTATCATTATGAGATTTACAATACTGCATTTAGATGTGGGCTCAGACTTGGAAACCACAATGATCTTTGGCACTACCCAATGCTCTCCCCTAGGTCTTTAAGTGTTCTGTTGTGTCCAGACAGCAGAGGGGTGGGGCTTAGATGGAAGGGCAGGACTTAAGCAGAAGGGCAGCTTACCTTCATTGGTCGCCTGTACTTCCTGCAGGCAGTAACGTGGGCGATGACACTGGCATGCGTCTCTTTGCTGACATTGATTCCATTTACCTTGATAATACACTGTCCTGGGTGAAGACCAGCTGCTGCTGCCACAGTTCCTTTAAAAATAAACAGGAAAATTGCCGAAATCTAATTTCAGAGTGTGCTTTTAACTTGCCATTCAAACTGATTAACAGGATGTTTTCCTAGCTCTCTAAGAATTAATTTTGAGGGAAGCAGTTGTGGCTCAACTGAAAGAGCATCCGCCTATCATATGGAGGGTCCAGGGTTCGATACGCAGGGCCTCCTGACCCGTGTGGAGCTGGCCCATGCACAGTGCTGCCTGCATGGGAGGAGTGCCATGCCACACAGAGGTGCCCCCTGTGTAGGGGTGCCCCACACACAAGGAGTGTGCCCCACAAGGACAGCCACCCCATGCAAAAAAAGCACAGCCCACCCAGGAGTGGCGCTGGACACACAGAGAACTGATATAGCAAGACGACACACACACAAAAAGACACAGTTTCCTGGTGCTGCATGACAAGAATGCAAGGGACACAGAAGAACACACAGCAAATGGACACAGAGAGCAGGAAATGGAGAGAAAGAAATAAATCTTTAAAAAAAAAGAATTAATTTTGAAGGAATATTGCAAAGTGACCTTTATAATGCTAATCAGTCATTTTTCCTTTCAAATGTCTAGTCGATCCAACTTTCTAAATATACATATTTAAGGGCAAAATTAGAAAGACAGAAACATATGCTTTATTAAACTTTATTCTACAAACTCTCTAAACATTAAAATAGCATTCACTTGTTTTCAAAAATGCCAACAATGAAATAAGCACATAAAAAAGAAATTTTATGGAAAAAAAAAGTCATTAGGAATTACAAATGAACTGAATTTGCTAAGAAAAATAAGAGTTCAGAATATGTGCAAAGAATCAGCAAGTGGAGAATTTGTGTAGAATAGCATCAATCAGATAATATTTAACCATCCAGTTATTTTGTTTGGATAGATATAGACTTAAATATGGAAGTGCCACATCCTAAACAATGAATTAAGAACTTCAGGAAATTCTATTTATTGTTATCTGATTTTCTGAGCAAATCAACATCTTAAAAGCACCATTAGTATACATAATAAATATACTTAATGCAAATAAGTGATTGCAAAACTTATAAATATGTTAGAAGAGCTTTCCTTTGTAAGTTCTCCTATAAAGGAGATTTAAAATCATTACGAAAATCATTTAGGGAAGCAGATGTGGCTCAAGGGATTGGGCTCCCATCAACCACATAGGAGGTCCAGGGTTTGATTCCCAGAGCCTCCTGGTGAATGTAAACTGGCCTGAGTGGAGAACTGGCCTGTGCAGAGTGCTTGCCTCCACATAATGATGGCCCACACGGAGACATGGCACAGCAAGATGACACAACAGGGAAGCGGACTTGGCCCAACGGTTAGAGCATCCATCTATCACACGGGAGGTCTGCAGTTCAAACCCCGGGCCTCCTTGACCCATGTGGAGCTGGTCCATGCGCAGTGCTGATGCGCGCAAGGAGTGCCATGTCAAGCAGGGGTGTCCCCGCGTAGGGGAGCCCCACGCGCAAGGAGTGCGCCCCATAAGGAGAACCGCCCAGCGTGAAAGAAAGTGCAGCCTGCCCAGGAATGGCACCGCACACATGGAGAGCTGACACAAGATGATGCAACAGAAAGAAACACAGATTCCCATGCTGCTGACAACAACAGAAGCGGACAAAGAAGAAGATGCAGCAAATAGACAGAGAGAACAGACAACCAGGGTGGGGGGTGGGGGGAAAGAGATAGATAGATAGATTAGATAGAGATAGATTAAATAGATAGATAGATAGATAGATAGATAGATAGATAGATAGATAGATAGATAGATAGATAGATAGATAGAGTGCCTCTCTCCCACCCCAGAAAGTCGCAAGATCAGTTTCTGGTGCCACCTAAAGAGAAGACAAGGAGACACAGAAGACACAGAAAGCAGAGAGCAGACAGTGAATGCAAAACAATGGGGATGGGGGGACAAATAAATAAATCTTTTTTAAAAAAGGAAGAAAATCATTTATCTTCAAGAAGAGTATGTTTCCTTCTTAGTACCAACTGAAATTCACTCCCAGAAATATCAAATTATTTTTCTGGAATGAACTGAATCTTGGGGGGAAGAAGGGACATTCTCGCCAGACCACAATAGGTACTGAAGCAAGAAATACCCTGGCCAAGTGAGAGGCCACATGCAGTTTTGTTGATATGAGCTTCTGATGGGGGTGAGGTGAAAGGGATCAAGTCGGAGTTCAGAGCAGAGCCAGACTGTGAAGTCCTCAGTGCCACATCTAGGAGTTTGAACCTTACCATGTGTGTAAGATGAAACACACTGAAGAATTTGAAGCAGAGAAGTGACATGATCATCCAAAATTTAGGCCAGATAATTTGGAGTTTAAGTCAAAAGCCTAATTTACTGCAATTTTCCTGACTGGAACTAAGGTAGCATTAGTGATAAAGGAGAGAATTAGAACAAGTATTTGATGTTTGGTAACTTATAAGTGTATGGAGAGGCTAGAACATACAAGATGATTCCTGTGCCTGAATTCAGTGACTAAGTAGATGGGGTCATTTAGATAGAGAATACAGAAAGTAAAGCAGTATGAGAGAATAAATGAAAGGGTCCGTTACTGATAATGCTGAGTTTTAAGGTGCTGAAGGACATCTGGATGGACATATTTAGTAAACAATTAGATATAGATTTAAGAACTCAAGCAAGAGATCTGGCCTTGAGAGAGACAGTTAGATATCACCGGCAAAGAGGATCAATAAGATTGTCTTCAGAGAGCAAGCAGGCTGAGAAGGGAAGAGAGTGCCAACAGTTAAGAGGCCAATACATAAAGACAAGCCAGTAGAAGAGGGGACAGGAGAAAAACCTGAAAATTTCCATCTCAGAAATAAAAAGTTAAGGTCTTCATATCAGATAAAGGCTTACTATCCAGAATACGTAAAGAACTTATATATTAACTACAATGCAACAATACAAAATCAAACAATCCAATTTAAAAATGGGCAGAGCAAATGAACACTGGTAATAGTGTGGTAATAGTGGTGGTAATAGTCTGAATGATATTATCTCATAATCTGTAATAAATAATCCATCATGGTGTGGTGTGGTTGGTGAAGGGGTGTTATAAGGGAATTCCACACATGTGCATGACTGTTTTGTAAGTTCACAACCTCTGTAACAAAACTATATTTAAAAATATATAGATGGGCTAGAGGAAAAATACACCAAACGTTAAGATATGGACTATAGTTAGTAGTAATATTTTAATGATATTATTGCATAGTTCGTAACAAATGTTTCACAACATTGCAAGGGGTTGGTGGAGGGGTGATGTATGGGACCTTTGTATGATGTTATGCATGTTCAAGTAAGTTTACAACTTTTACTATAATATACACTTAGTGTTTATATATGTTCATGTATGAATAATATACTTCAACTAAAAATATTTTTTTAAATGGGTATAGGACTTGAATAGGAAGTTTTCCAAAGATGATATATAAATGGCCAATAAGCACATGAAAAGAGGCTCAACATCATTAGCCATTAAGGAAATGCAAATCAAGCCCACAATGCAATGCTACTTCAAACCCACAAGGATGGCCATTGGGAAAAAAAACAACAACAAATGTTGAAGAGGATGCAGAGAAACTGGAACTCCTAGTGTGTTGCTGATGGGAATCTAAAATGGCACAGCCACCGTGGAAAGCAATATGGTGGTTCCTTACAAAGTTAAATTCCAGCAATTCCACTTCTAGGTATAATTTCAAAGAGAATACAAACAGAGCCTCGAAAAGATACTTGTACAGCAGTGTTTATATCAGTGCTATTCGCAATAGCCAAAAGGTAGAAATACAAGTGTTCTTAAACAAATGAATAAAAAAAATGTGGTACACACAATGAAATATTTGGCTATCAGAAAAAATGAAGTTCTGAGACATGTTGCAACATGATCATGGAAGAACCCTGAAACATTATGCTAAGCGAAATGAGCAAGACATGTAAGGACAAATATTGTATGATGTCACTAATAAGAGATGTCTAGAAACAGCAAATTCACAGAGACAAAGTACATTAGAGGCTACAAGGGGAAAAGGAAGGGGAACAGAGGGATGTATGGCTGGTGTTTGATATTAAATACATAAAAGGAAAAAAGAAACCAAGAGATGAACATTTTAAGCAAAAGCGAGTAATCAGTTGGAAAAAATGGCACAGAAAGCTCAATTAAAACAAGGACAAGACAAGTCCGGTGCCCACTAGATTTTCCGGTAGGTCACTGATAACTCTGTAAGGCAGAATTTGGAGATGTGGTGGGGCAGGGGAAGATGGCTAGAGTCCTGGGCTAATATCCAAATGGCATAAATCAAAGTTATTTGAATGTTATTCTAGAGTTCTGCTTCTCAGTCTTTGAGGTGCATACAAATCACCTGGTGATCTCATTAAAATGTTGATTCTGACAAAGTAATTCCCAGGTAGGGACTGAAAGTGTGTTTCTAACCAGCCCCCAGGTGGTGCAAATTCTGTCAGTTAATGTGGACTGCATTTGAAGAACAAGGGGACGCAAGGAGGAGGGAGAGGTTTTGAATTTGCTGCTCTGGTTTAGGAAGAATTTGTTTATATTCATGGGAAAGAAAGGAGCACTTTTATAGCCTATACTATAATAATCCATAAAGAAAAAAGGTTGGAAATTCAGGGAAGGGGATATCTGATAGCATAAGATCCCAGAGGAGGTACTGAGGCAACTGGATCGGAGCATTTGCAGAGATTAACCTTGAACTCCAGAAAAGAGACCATTTCCTCTAGAAGAAGAGAAAAGTTGGCAGTGGTGACACACCCAATGGTTAAGTGTGCAGAAAATTGTGTGGGACGTTGAGGGGCTCTGGCCTGATGGCCTGAATTTGTCTGTGAGGTAGAAAGAGGGAAGCTGATCCTTGGAGATAGGGAGCTATTTATTATAAGAAAAGGAGGGGACTAATCAGGGACATATAAAAACCCTGCTGAAAAGCAATATGGGCCCAGGAGAGAGCAAGGTGAAGTCCTAATTCCATAACCATGAGGGTTTTCTCCAGCTACTCAAGGAAAAGAGCAAAGAAGTTGGTTAGATGATCTGAGGCTGAAGGCAAATGGCTGGATGAAGTTGAGGAATAAGGGAAAGAAGGTGCTAAGAATTCTGGCAAGAGTGGCTAAGGATAAACAATGCCTAAAGAGGGAAGTAGAGATTTACTGGGTCTGAATGGCCAGGAGATAAAGGAGAGACCCCACAGACTTGAGGTTCTGATTGAGGTGAAGATAAAGCTGAGAAACCCAAAAATGAGGCTAAAATAAAGAGATTATAGTCAGAAACTGGCATACTGAAATTTTAGATTCCAAGGATGAAAACTACAGTTATTGAAAAATTCAAGTGTATGGCCACGGAAAAGGTTTGAAGAAGTGGAAAATACATTTCTTTCCTTATAGTATAATTAAAATACACACGGAGAGACACATACAGAGAACAATATCATTTCATTAAATATGCATCTAAAAAGAAAATCACACAAGCATTTCTGTCTTTTATTATTCAGAAGCAAAAAGCAGAGTAACCAGGCTTACACCTACCCTATTGCTAAGTTTCAAATACTGAACCTTACTCTTTAAATGATATTGTAATAGGGAAAGAGGTACAACTTGATTCTTTCAACTTCGTTATTTTATAGTAGTAATAATGTACATTATTGCTTACTGAAATGAAGAAGGTATTTAATGTATCCATATCCCATTTCAGTTTTAGAATATTTAATGAGTTATTGGAAAATTTGTAAATGTCTATCAATTAGCATCTGTTAAATATCTGAGCAAAAAGACACATCTTGGAAACTAGACTCATTGTTATCATATATACAATAGTGACAGCAAGTTAATAGTTTAATAAAGATCTAGCTAATATATTCCTGATAATTTGTTTTTACCCATGTGCCTTCAATATTTTCCTAACATTTGGACGATCATATTAGGATGCTTTATATATCTTAGCAATGAAAAACATATATGCCCCTTGTTAGATAAACATGCAGCTGTTTATGCTTATAGGACACTTCTACCTATAATAGCAAGTTAATTACTATATTTTAGCAATATGAAATCTAACAATTACTCCTTTAAATCATTACTAGTATCAATATAAAAAAATTACTCCTTTAAATCATTACTAGTATCAATATAAAAAATACATATACTATCAAGGATGTCAATAACTGATTTGCCTATCAAACAGAAAATAAAATTCAAACAAAACTCTGTCACTACAATTATTTAATTTAAAATTAAGTTTACAATCAGATTTACCCATGGTTTATTGGAATACATGAAGAGATTATATAACTACAAGTTATAACCTACAGATCATTTGTAAACCTGAAAACTCATAATTCTGAATTACTAACAACATGAATGAACTTATTTACAGTCAGAGAGAAATACATTTAGACAACTTTAAAATCATTATAGTCTTTGATTGGGAGGTGTCATGACTTTATTATGAAATTTTTAACATTGGAAATATGTCTTAAGATTTTTAAGTTTGAAAACATCCGCATCATTGTTTTCTGAATACATTACCATTTAGTTAATACAGTAAAAATATGACCAATGAAAAAAATCAGTAGCAATATGATTTCAGATACTTAAAACATATGTCAGTTAAGTAAGGAATATCCAAAACATGCTGGAATGCTCTTTACCACTCAAGACTAATTTCTTACCTCTTCCCACTGCATGCACTACTGATGGGCCAAATCCCCGGATCTGGAATCCAAGTCCCTCAGCTGAATCTGGGATTTTCACTGTCCTAAAATGAATCAAAAAATAAGGTAAGATGAAAATAAAAATGTCACAATTGGTTCAGACAATATTTGTCCATACCTTTACTCTTTCATTTGATAAATGCTCATCAAGGATCTACCACGTGAAAGACTCTAGACAGGGCAAACTTCAGAGGACAAATACAGGCCTGCCTTCACAGAGTACCTAGCAAATACGCAAAACAGTGTTCCTCAACTGAGCATAGTATCCTGAAAACAGAACAGGCTTTGGAGCCAGGCAAACCTAGCTGTGATTCCTCATCCAGTCACTTAATAGTTGGGTATCGCTTTACTTCTCCAGGCCACAAGCTCCAGAAAGATGGTGATGTTAATAATTTACAGGGTGGTGGTGGGGATTAAAAGATAAACTATTAGCAAATTGCCCTGCACTTAATAAAATAGAAGCTTCGCTCAGTAGTTTACTGTTACAAAAGAAAAAAAAAAATCAGTACACCATGAAATTTCCTTGAAAATTTAATAAAAAAGAAAGACAATACATTTCTGCCTATTGGGAACTTCATCAAAGAACAACAAAGAACTAGTTATAAAGAACTGATCTGTCAAATACTACATCAAAATAATTTAAGAATATGATTAATTTTATTATTTATTCATGGAATTTTTAAAGAATAATACATCAAAAGGTAAAGTTTATGCCTCAAATAGAGGGGTTCCTATAAGCAGGGCGGACATTCTCAGGAATTTGGCAACCCTGTCAGCGGGCCCTACTTTGGCCCCAATGTAACAGAATTAGACTCATTTATAATTTCCCTACACATGGTTCTTCTACTCCTGTTATTTGAACCTATAATTAGCACTATACTTGTTAAATATATGTCCCAGAGACTTAAATCTTCAGTGTGTTCATATGCTGGTTGAGCCCTGAATCTCAGCACAGTTGCAACACCTACTCTCTGGTTCACTGGACGCACCCAGGACAACTAACAAAAGGATGATGATGGACAATGCCCATCTCAAAAAACAGAGAGTATAACTGCAAACAAGACAGTTCCATCCATCTGCCCCATGGATCTAAGCCCCTTCTCAATCAGAAACAGAGTGGGCATCACTATCCCCAAATCCTCAAGATTGAGGAATGAACAAAGATAAGGGGGGAATGCAACTATAGACTAAACAAGATGTTATTATTCTAGCAATGGAAGGACTTTTATCACTGATAGAAAGGCAATAGCCACCAGAAGTTCTGAGAGGAGAGAGGGAAGAATAGGTGTACCATGGGGCATTGTTGGGACATTGGAATTGTCCTGCGTAATACTGCAATGACAGATACAGACTATTACATATTTTGTCAAAACCTATAAAATTGTGTGGGAGAAAGTATAAACTATAGTCATGGTTAGTAGCAATGCTTTAATATGTGTTCATAAATTGTAACAAATGCACCACACTGCTGAAAGACATTATTAATGTGGGAAAGTATGGGAGGGAGAGGGGTTGGGGTATATGGGAATCCACTATTTTTTGATGTAATATTTATGTAATCTAAAGCTTCTTTAAAAATTAAAATTAAAATTAAAAAGGAGAAATAGCATAACCATTAAAAGGTAATGCTAAATAAGAAAAGAAATGTTTTAAATGAATTCCCATTGAAAAAATATAAGGGGAGGAAGAATGAGAGTAAGCTGTTAGAGCAAACCAGTGAAGGATGTCCAATTTGGCAGTAATAAATGAAATATTCACAGAAGGTAGCAGATATCAGATAATAACAATGAAAAGCAGAGAACAGGAGATAACACTGACCAGCATAACAATAAAAATGAATATAATAAATTGCAGTAAAGAATAAAGATAAATGAATAAAGTGCAATACATTTTGATGGAATATAGCTACTGATGCCCAAGGGAAAAAAAAGTATTTTCCAAAAGATGATGAATGAATCATGAAATAAATGTCAGCAGCACTTCAAGGGCACATTAGACATCTGAAGCTAGGTGCATCAGCACTTATTTGCAGCTTACAAAATAATCATTGGAGGCAGTGTGAGCAAGACTCTGAATAGAACCATTGAGAAGGATATACACTGTATTTAGGTCTGAAGGATGAAGCTGGCAGTGCAACCTAAAATAAAACCTAGGCAGAAAAAAGAAGTATCTTCAACTGCAAGTAAAACAATTCCATTCCTCTGCCCCATAATATCTATGTCCCTTCTCAACATGAAGCAATCAGAACAGACATTGTCCCAAATCCTTCAAGATTGAGGAATGAACAAAAATGGAAGGGAGGTGGAGAAGAAGATATGACCATTGACCAAAGCAGACTTACTGTTATTGTAGTTGCTAATTCAGTAACTTGCAACACCAATGTAGGCATTCAATGCTAGAAATGTAAATTGTTCTAGGAAACCTTGAAAATATTATTATAACAATATGAAGTGATTTGCATACTGTCGGGGGTAGAGGTCAGAGAAGTAATTTATCCTCTATCTCCAATTAAATACTTTTGGGTGTTTAGGGCTGTATCCATTTCCTTTGAATAGCAACTCGTTACCAATGTCTGTCAAAGAAACACGTGAAAATGAAAGATAACTGGCTAAGGAAAAGAAGAAGGAATAAATACATATTCTGGTGAGCATGAAAAATATAAAGGCAGCTCATGCTTCTATATATTAAAAATGAGAGCTTGCCTTTGCCAAGATAATTTAGAGATTTCAGGCCATGATGAATTGTTGTTTTCAGATTGTGAAGAATGAATCACAGCCTCTCAACTCCTTCTACGCAGTCTTTCTATCCTTATAATATTGACATGGAAGGCTGACCCTACTCTAATCTTCAAGAAGACTATTATATATTTTTAAAATTTTACATAATACCATGGGATACATTTTGGTTAAAATGCTGGTACTCCCTCATAAATTGGTGTTTGGTGTTAGAGAATTGTCTCTAAAAGGATGAATTAATTTTGAGTAGAAGAACATTCTCTTTCTTATAGAAAATAAGTATACTACATTATCTGCTACATCAAGATGTTGCAAGGAAAAACAAACAAACAAAAAAAGAACTAAAGCCTTCTGAAAAATTCCTTGATGTTATCCAGGGTAAAATACAGCTAGAACAAAGAAAACCAAATTGTGTTTACCACTCATATCTTCTCCTTTTTCCCCTAAGCAGAAAGGGTTAAGTGTCAGGATCCTGCATGAATTAAAAACAGGTATTGTAAGAAAATAGGAAAGAATGATTTATAGGACCCTATATTAGAATAAGGATATAAAGAAAAGCTTATAGAGTCCAAACAAATTTAAAAATAAAAAGGAAAAAGTGAACAGGACATGCTCATAAAAAGTTGTGAAATATAATGTAAACAATGCTCTTGATGTAATGAAGGAACAACTAAATACAATGAAATGAGAGCACAGGTAAGGGAATCATAAATTTGGTAACATACCAAATGTTCCACCAAGCTCTTTACAAACCTGGATTTATTTAATGTTTTCAACAGCCCCAATGGCACAGGGCACTCTTATTATTCCCATTCTGTTGATGAGGATGTTGACACAATTAGCAAGCAAGTGGAGGTAGAGCGGTTGCCTCCAGACCTGGAACCTAAGGTTTCAGATACTGTTCAGCAAACACTGAGGGAAGAATCAGAGACCTGGGTTCCAACCCTGGTCATCTAGCAACTAATTCTATGACTAAGGATTTGTCTGCATCTATTTAGGCTTTCTTTCATCCATGTAATGAAAAGTTTGAAGTTTACGATCTTAACGTCATCACCAATGAAATGTCAGTGATCCTTGAGCCAGTATCTGTGGGTTCAAGCAGGGGTAAGAGGGTAAGAGGGTCAGAGGGGAGGGCCTTTAGTTTTATTAGTGATTGCTTTATTCCTTTCCAGTCTGTCCTCTTCCTTTCAAATGTCTTCAGAGTAACAAGAGGGAAGCAATGAAGTCTAAGGTTTCCTGAAGGGACATACAATGTCATAATTAGGCTTAGAGGGAAGGCATCCTTGTAGTGTTGTGGCTATTCTCTAGCTCAAAGCCTTCCTAAATTAGTCACTTGAATGAGTCACATACACTCGTTCAGACCACTTGGAAAGCTGCCAGCAGAAGCTAATGCATTTATTTATCTTAATGATGTAACACTGTCAGGAAGAGATTTAAGTGGTAGCGGCAGTCTAGCCCATTACCTTGAACTTTGGCTCTTAAGATAAACAGTGTACCCAGCTATTCAAGAAAGGTCTCAGAAAGGACAGAAGATGTTTTTAAAACAAAGGAAATCTGAAACTCATTTAGGAAGTTGGACTATCAAACAAGGGAAGGACTGAAGGAGTCAAAAATGGCTCTGAGGTTTTCTACTTTGGCCATCTTGGTGAATGACAACGTCATCAATAAAGACAGAGACACGTGAATAGGAGCGGAGGCATGGGTGGATGTGGACTGTGTGTGGATGGGTGTGGACCACACATGGTGGACGTGGGCCAAGCACGGTGGACATGGCCTGTGCATGGTGAGGCCTGCACATGTGGGTGTGGACTTCACAGTGCCTAGAGCATATCCACACAGAAATGAACAGCAAGAAATTGGTGGTTTCTGGAAATGTTTTCCCTCCCAGGTAAAAGTCACTCTACATATAGTTGGCAACGTTTTTATTTATTAATGATAATACTCAATGTTGTGGAAGGTATAAGGATGTAAGTGCTCTCATACATTGTTGGTGGAAATATAACTGTTAGTTATTTAGAGGACAATGTATAAAAAACTATAAAATGGTTATTTCCTTGGACTTGGTCCCTTAGAAATTACTAATATATGTAAATCAGGATGTAGCTACAAGGATATTCATCTTAGCATTATTTATAATCATGAAACATTCAGTGGACCTAATGTCCAAGAGTAAGGGACTGATTAAACAAACCATGGTAAAACTGACAAGGACACACTAGGCCACCAATGGAAATGATCTGTAGAAGAATAGACAATGTATCATAGTTATATACACAAATTTCTGTTAATTTCTAAAAAGATAGAAAATTAGAATATAAAGTGCAATCCCATTTTGTAAATACCTGATTGTTTATATATGTGGCAATACTTGGAAAAAAATGGCTAATGTTAAATTTCAGAAACTATGTAATATTATAAGAAAAATGCTTTCCTTAAGAAATTCTGTAGTCTCTAATTTTGCTATAATTACCATGATATATTTTCTAATTATAGATAGCTAATATAGATAGGTGATGGCAGATAGAGACAATAGAGGATAGCTAGCTAGATAGACAGACAGATGAAAGAGAGAGACAAAAAGAGTTTTTTTTGAAAGGGCTGGACATATTATTGTATATACGCAAGCATGGGGTGTGTTTCACCCATTCTTCACCCCATCCCCATCTCATATGAGCATTTAATTTAAACAATGTCTAATCAATTCATAACCCTAGAAATTCTTATAGCTGAACACTGAGGAATCTAGTTCTTTTTACTCAAGTGTTCTAGTTTTTTTCCAGTCATAGCCAAACTCAACCCAACCTAGACTAGGAAAATCCAGGCAGCACATGGGCAAGTATTATTTCCACTGAAAATACTTGGTTTGAGTAACAAGCATTTTATCATTATAAGTAACATAGTTTTTCCCATCATCTAAAAACTGGCATTAGTGATATTAGTGATATTTAAGTATTCCAAGCAATGGATGCTTAATTCTAGATATTTATTTAGCTAGCTTTTCTATTCTACCCATTTATGCTTAACGTTTTAAAAATCCCAAATAAAACATGCGACTTACTCTCTTGGTTTTGTGCTCACAAGAATTCTGAGAGGCTTTCTGCTGTTTAAGCATGATTTCAAAAAGCAATCCACTTCATTGAAAGGTCTCATGAAAACTAGGTCACCATTAATAGTAAAAATCTTTTTCCCAACTTCCATGCCAGCCATCTAAGGGAGAAACAGCAAAAATACTAGAAATTGTATTTTTATTAAGGAATATAATTTTTCACAAAATTAGAATTTGAAAAGGTTCAGAGCTTATAGATTTGGGCCTTTTAAAATATCTGCAATGAAGTTTTTATACAAATTCACAAAAACAGAACTGTGGCAAGATAACTGTTATCATTCATTCTCCTTGACCTAGTTTTACATTTGCACACCCATCTTGGCTGAAAATTTCTCCCCCTTCCTTCTTGATTTACGTGGTATATTCCTGTCGCTTTTTATTCTTTTACATTTTACAGTTCATATTCTTATTTTATCCAACTATAGCCAGATCCCAGCTTCAGTTTTTGTTTTTGTTTTTTTACCATTTTCCCCTTTATATCTAATTAAGTCAGAGTATTTCAATTTCAACATAGAGACTGATGGCACCCAAATATACCTCTCTAATCTGACCTAGCAAAAGTCTCTCAGGCTGGGGCAAGGAGTGACATGGAATCCAAAAAGAGCGCTCCAACAAGCACAGAGGTGCCAACAGTATAAGATGCTGGCAAGAGGACGTGGAAGCCATGATCCCTCCATGCCAGCCAGGCTGTTCTCCTAACAAACCTTTCTGCCTATAGACAACCTGCAGTTTTGGTTGGCAGCTAAGAGATGGCATCCTGGGAGAGGCTATTAAATCAGCAGCAAAGACAGATGAAGCGATGATATACGAACATCCTCTAAAATGCCTCAGAGGAACATTTCCTTCTTGTAGGAGAGTATTAAGAATAACAATTTATTGGTCAGGCCAGCTAACAGAGTATGAGTTGTCCAAAGTTATTCTGTTTGAAATTAGTGTGCCATATGATGTTGTACTTTGTGTTGCATACATTTTTATTTTGGTAAAAGACAGACATTAGGCAGTAAGAGCCAGGAGGATGGGTGATAGTTTACCAGTAGTGTTAAGCCGGTTCAAAGTTAAGAGCTAAACTTCATTCATTCCCACCTTATTTATTAAAGATGTGAATACTGAGAAGTTTACTTGAGAAATAAACATTTTACATGCCAGGCAGCAAGGTGAAGGAACTTTAAATCTGATATACTTGGAATATAACGCTGGAAGGTAGGCTCCATAAGGGCAGAGAATTATGACTGTTGTGTTCACTGCTGTTTTCCCATAGCCTAGAAGAGTGTGTAGCATACAATAGGTGCTCAATAAATATTACTGAATGAACAAATGGAGGATCATGAGATTTCTTTCTTTAAAAGGCTGGTGAGCTGAGTAAGCATCAATCAGTATTAATCCAAGAGGAAATAAGTCAAAGCATGTGCCTTACCAATGAGTTGTATTTAAATAAAAGTCAGATATGACAGAAAATTAGAAGCAGCCCTTGGTTTAATGGCAGTCAAGAATAGTCTGACATATCTATGACAGTCCCACCCTGTGCAGTCCCCGATGGCTCCCGGCTGGAATCAGTGAGGAGGAGCAACAGGAGGAGCCACTCGGCCTCCTAGGAAGAGTTGCCGGCTGTAGATGTTCACGTTCTACCACCCCAACCATCCCTGAGTGCCCAGCTGTGGGCTCAGCTGCCACTAGTTCCAAGAACAAGAAGTACAACCTCAGAGTAAGACTATCTAGAAGCAGTTCGCTAGGCCAAGATAAAGGATGGTTTTCTATCTGTTTAGAACTTTCATATTTGTATGCCAATACAACAAATTGAAATTTTTAAAAAAGCTAATTTACATTACCTCAGCATTAGACCCCCTTTCTACCAACTTTATTATTGGAACTTTATTTTTGTCCTCTAACCCAAAGCCATAGCTGCCTTCATTAGATTTGATCTGAAATGAAAAATACAAACGTTTTTAATAGAGCAACTATTAAAAAACATACAAATCAAACAGAATGAAGTAATTTGCTTCACCATTAAACATGGTCCACAGTCTTCTCCCAATATCTAATCAAGAAGAAAACTTATATCACATACTAAAATAAGCTTACCAATAATGATTTAGCTATAACGTTTTCCACAACTTTTAGGTCATGTTTCATTAGTCGATGCTTCATATTTGATCCTTCCATTTCTTCATCCGCAAAAAAACGGAAAAGAAGGGGTTCATCTTTGAATTCACTTTTTTCAAGGACTACAGAAACCAAGAGATTCAAATTGATTTAATTAATCCAAAAATCAAATTCATTTTCCACACCAGTAGCCATTAGGCAAATTAATGTCTGTCCCAAGACCTCAACCTCATACTCTTATAACATTTATAAATGTTCCTAGGATTCTTTTTCTATTTTTTTCTAAAATATCAAGCCAATGTTTCTTTTAAACTACTACGTAAAAGATTTTGAATTTCTAAAATAAGTAGTACTTCTCCAATTTTAATTTTTGTACTTATTATCCCAAATCTGTCACTTTCCAGGTTAAAATCTAAATTTAGTAAAAGATAATAATGAATCCAAAACAACATGCAATCCAAAACATGTAAACCTGTGGTGTTTTGAACCTATACTAAACATTTTAAGTATGTTTTTAATATCCTGAGCAACAATGGAAAAATTCAAGTCAATTAAATTTTGTCCTTGTGTGTGAGATTAATTCCCATTGCGGTCACTTTGTTCCAACAATTCAAACCAGAAATATGTCTTCTGGGTGCAAGGTAAATTTAGTTTCCACGAATCCCTAGTTCTTTTCTATTTGAGAGCAACATTCTCAAATAACCTTATTTCTGCAAAGGGCAGTTCTTCCCCTTTATTTGAACATTAATATTTTCCCCAAAGCCCCCAATCTAGCTTGTACAAACGAAATGAGGTTTATAATTTGTTACCTGTCTACAAGTAAATTTAAATGCTGATAGGAACAATTTGTATTCAGTGACATCATAGCGGCTATCAAAATGCTTTAAGAGGATAAATCTTCTCTTCTCCACTCCTCAGTTAGCTATTCTTAGTACCTTGGGACAGGTTGATTCATTGAGCTAGGGA